>NC_056526.1:57260034-57279781 GCF_019175285.1 Sceloporus undulatus
CCCAAACTTGCTGGTTACCACCCCAAACATACACATGCTAAAAAGCATTGGAGAAGAATTGTGCCTTATTGGAACCCACAAGATAATTCCTTAGGGACCAAGAAACAATCTCCTAGTGCCACTCTTTGGCATTTTCAGAATCCGAGTTCTTTGTGTCATCTACATAGGTATTAGCTGAAACATAAATTCTCGTTTGGGGTCTGCAAAATAATCTGACAAAATCCACAATATGCTCAGTCACCATGGCAAAAGAGAAAAGATACTGACCTATCTATCATCTTCCTTTTTCAAGGAGTCAAGCAGTATCTCTTTAAGGCTATGTGGAACAAAACCTTCTCTTAGCTATATTCAATAAGGAGTTCATCATTTCTCCTGATTCCTCACTAACCAAGATGAACATAGGTCAAGTAGGCTTGTTATGTTCACTGCCTTGAGTGTCAACAACTGAAACTGATCCAATACACTCAGATAAGAAGGCGACGTTCATGCATATGCTGTTCACTCTTAATGAGTGGTAGAACTGAAGGGAGAGGCAAGGCAAATGCAGATTATTTTTGTCTCCAAAGAACTGTGCAAAGTGAGTGCTTTAAACCTTTCAAAAGCCAGTCTTTAAATTTCTTCACCCTATCAGCAAAACTCCCTGAAACTGCAATTATGCCAGGGGGAAAAACCTGTTACCATCACAGCTATGAAATTGCTTTTTAAATGGGCTTCACTGAGTCAAATTTGCCATGGGTTTTCCTTTACCATGGGTTCAAGTTATTTTGTTGCAACATTGCTTGAAGCACTTAATTAAAGTATGGAGAGGCAGGGATCCTAGCAAAGGGGAAAGGATATTTAGAAACTTTCTTGACATTGTAGGTGGCACAATAATTTGAATAATTATCTAAAAACAACCTGAATCCATAGGTCTTCACAAAGGAGCATGTTACTAGGACCACTATGCAGTAGGCACAGATAACCACTGCAGTAGGCACAGTTTAGACAATCTTAACCTAGTTGTAGTATAAAACAAAAGAGTAAAAATTAGATTATCATACAACATTTGTTTGGAATAAAAGATTCCAAAACTATATTAAGAATGTGGGGCAGACGTACAATGACATAAGTCTGTGGTGACCATCAATTCTTCCACCTGTATTGGTGTGGAAATAAAGATCCCTGGGAGTTATAAACATTGAAGACCTCGGCACTAAGTTGACCTCAGTAAACTCAGAGATTCTGCACTGACAGGCCAGCTCAAGATTGGTTGAGGCAGACCTATATAAACGCCACCTCAAATTTTGCAAAAGGCAGGCAACTCCTGTGAATTCCAAGGATCTCACAAGAAATCTAAACTCTCTTGGGGCTTGAGGTGGCCTTTATATAGGCCTGCCTCACATGTTGCTCATCTCACCCACCTGGGCCTATAGACCTGAGAGCAGGAAGAGTGGAGACCAGATGCACTTGCAAGAGATGGGCCTCTACAACATTTAATAATTTGAGGCCCTTTTTCTGCATACCAAATGTTCAAGTGTCAGTCTGATGTGAGCATGCACATCTTGTGCTCACTAGCTCAGCAAATACAAAATTTGGGGCTGCACTGCCCCAAAGATGAAAACCATGCAAAATGGTCATCCTGGCATCATCCTGTTCAGACAACACATGGCCCAAACCCCAGTTCTGGTATAGGCAATCCAAGTAATGTTCAGCCCATCCTGCACCAGAACCAGGACAAAAAAAGGTTTAAATATATGGGTGTTCTGGAAAGATTTGGAACTCTCCATTTCTGTAGAGAGTTTTGGTGGGTAATCCTAGAATGAACCAGGTTCATATTCAGTAAAGTGATTTATTGGTAGTCCTGCACGTTTGGTGCTCTTCTGGAGTCTACCATATGCATCTACCTGGAGGTGTACTATAAGGACTTGTGCCTTCAGGTAAGTTTGAATGTTCCAAAGTGCTGGAAAATTAACATTGCAGTTAGTTAAGATAGACTGCTAATTGTTGGGAGGTCCTCCTAATATTTTATTATTTTAAATTGCATTCGTTGTATTTTGTAAAGCTTTTTAGTGACTTTTCTCCACTTTGATAATGTATCTAACTTGAAAAATGGGTGATAAATTTCCAAATAAATCGCAAACTTGTGTTGTTCTAAAAATATGTGTGGATAATCTGTTGCCTTAGTAGCAAGAGTTTATTATTATTATTTTTACTTTCCCCAAGGAAACTACTTCCCACTGTCATCAACACTTCATGATAGCCATGCCTGAGGAGCTATGTGAAACAACTCTGCTCACTGTTGCTTTTCTTAACTGCTAAGGAGCTAGCTCAATATAAAACAAATTTACTGGCTCTAACACACAAGAAGTCTTTCCAGATTTGATGCTCCTGGGTAGCTGATGTCAAGCAGGCATTTAAAAATACATGATCCACTAGCCCACCCATGATTATAAATGCGAACATAAGGATAGTGTTTTAACAGGTCAATTCCAGTGAAAGCTGTTCCCTATTCCAGTATTATTGCTTTCCTAGAAAATTGCTTTGTGTGCATCATTCCACATATGGAAATCTGCTTATTGGTGACCTGCAGTTGCTTCTCTGCCCACACGTTATTCTCACCTGTGCCTACAAATTCTATTAATGAATACATCCAGATCAAGTCACATCTTGTTCAGCTCAACTGGGTTTTTCCCCCTTGTTGGTAACAAAAATCTCTTTAATTGTTTAAAAAAAAAACCATCATGAGCAACAAAATGAGAGGGATAGGCAGGGAGATGTCAATATCCTTCCATTTAGCCAGCTAATTAATCCCTACTTTATTAAACCAGAGGCAAGGCTAAAATATTGGTAATGTTCAAGATAATACGTTAAGGCAAATGTTCTATCAGCAAAGAAAATCATTTTAATCTTGAACATAATATAATTTAAAAATGCAGATTTAGATACTTTAAGCAATCTTTCATTGTAATCTACATATTCTTGATTTCTGTATTTTTATTCATTAAGAACCATCCCTTAATTATCTTATGTTGCCATACTGACAGCTCAAAAGTATCTACTGTGTGCTTCTTATTCCAGTGTGCTTGAATTACACAGGAGAGCATCCCTGATTTAAATATATATATATTTCCATTGTCTTCTGCCATTTCCAAATGGCTTACAAGTTATCCTGTTGAAATCCATGGGTTTTGCCTTCAGGCAATATATTAATGGTTCCAGGCAAAGAGATATAAGTCAGAAAGCATTGACAAAGTAAAATGATGAAGATGGAGTGAAGTCTGAATCAATGAGAAAATTCTGATGGGTTTGGCATACTTCAGGGATATGCTCAAAGGGAAAACATATAGCATATGGTACGTATTTGTAACATCAAGGTTTTCACTTATGGCAGTACTCCAGATAAAGAAAGCAGATGTTTCATGGTAATCTAAATACAAATATGAATCCATGCAACATTCTGCTGTTCATTTGACCTTCTAAAAGTATTTTATGGCTAAGCAGGTGAGTCATGGTTATGAAAGTTTAGCTGTGGTGAGATCATAGTATTCAAACTTCTAATGTTAACCATCTCCCCTACAAGACAGAGAAAATGAAAACATGAATAAAGATCTTGAGAAGCCAAGCATAACTCATACAAGAATAATCTTGAAGCAGTAATGAAAAAATATGGAATAACAATTCAGGAGCAGAAGAATATAAACTCTACATGATTTGGGATGTCCTCCTTTCATATACTGTACTCACAGTTGGACCTCAGCCGTCCAAATATGGGAAGACATGTATCCCGTCTCTTTTACACAGTGGGAAAAGCATCATAACACAGACTTTCAGTAGCAACTTGGATTCTGGTGGAAGGAAAGGATCCAGTGGTGAGCAAGTAGCACAAATGCTGCATCTGAATGCTGACATCAGTACTGAGCCTGAATCCGGCAACCAAGGGCCTTCAAAATTCAAAAGGACCATATTCCCACTGACTACAGCCAGCATTTTTTCTTTCAAAGGCCTCATCTGCTACTGAGCACAGATAATGTGCCTGATTAGTTAGCAGAGAAGCCACAGAAGTAGGAAAACAGTCTAGGGCTGCATCCACACTGCAGAAATAACACCACTTCAACTGCCATAACTCTTTCCTACATAATCCTGAAATTTGTAGTTTGGTGAGGCATCAGAGCTCTCTGACAGCCCAGGCCGAATACCTCACCAAACTACAAATCCAAGGATTCCATAAGAAAGTGGTATCAAGCTTCTTCATTTCTGCAGTGTGGCAGGTTTCTAGGAGGAGTATAGGAAACAGCTCTTCTCTTTCAATTTGACTGAAGGGTTTGTTACTGACCACTCTTGTTTCAAAACTCTGGGTCTTGACCTTGCTAAGTTGTTACTTGTTACTACACTTTGATTCCACTTTAATTGCCATGGTTCCACTTCATGAAATCCTGTAATTTGCAGTTTAGGGATGAATAATTAAACATTTCAGCCAGGAAGCTCTTCTAGTGCCACACCAAACTACACGCCATGGCCTTCTATAAGATGCAGCCATGGCTATTCAGTTAGAATCATAATGCTATCATTGTGTGATATGGAAGGACTCTAGAAGTACACTTCCAGTCATTTCAGGTTTGTGTATTTTTATCATGTAATGATGCTTATTAAGTTCACCCAATGATTCCCCCTCCACAATCCACACACATTTTTTAACCTGTTTTAACCACAATGCACTTGTTCATGGCATGCCTTGTATGTACGGATGTGCTATAGTTCTAGTCTCCCACTGTGGGAATTATTACTTTATGGAAGATTGCTCTGTTTTGTTAAATTATCATTCTATTGTGCCCCTTGAGCTCATCACTACTATTTGGGAACTGGAGCTAATATCCTGTTATGTTAAAGTAGTTGGGCTTTCAAGCCTAGGAAAAGTATTTTCTGGCAAGAAGCACCCCAAAGCCATATTGTGCTTTGTGATGTGAAAGTAAATACAGCCTGTACTAACACTGTTGTGGTATTTTCCTGTCACAAATTCTCATTAGTCATCGCTCATCTCTCTGTGCTAATTTTTCCCCCCAGTACTACAGTATAAAATAGTACTGTTGTGGGAGAAAAGATAAATTATGAGAGTCAACATGCACAATACTCTGTGAGTATTCTACTAATATTTACAGAGTTTTTAAAGTAAATGTAGCCATGCTACTTAATTTATTCAGGAAAGTAGTTTGGGAGTAGGGGGCATTTATACCCACCCATAAATAATTTTCCAGATTATAAGGAGTCTCTTCAAAAGAAATGGGTAACTTTCATTTGCTAAGAAAGGACCAGCCACTGAATCTTCAAGCTAGTGTTTTCTTACAGAAGCATGGGATTATACATGGCAATATCACATGTATATATTTACACACAATTAGAGAGAGAGCAGGTATAACTTGGTGAAGAGGTTGTCATACGGAAAATGGGGGAGATTAAATACCACCAGCCACTACCTACTCTATACTTTCTTGATCAGTTTAGTACACGTATATACATAAACACACACACACATTTATCTATCTATTTATTTTTGGTATTTAATAATAACAGTAATCAGGATCACCCAATGGCTATTCACCTCCACTCCTGTTTTTTAATGTGCACATTACTTATTCCTTATTGTGCATTCAGCAATAAATACATGCTTTATTTAAAGCATTTTAATGCTTTATCTATCACCTCTCAGCCCACCAGGGTCACCAAAGCTATGTACAAGACATAAAAGAATTAAAAACATTTAAATTCACCAGCAAAAATATTTAAATACAGATTAAAATAACTTCTTAATATAGTTAAGAATACAGAGCTGCATTTAGCTTTTAAAAAACACAAAATATCAGATCAGTCATAAATCTCATAGAGCTGGAACTGACCATAAAGGCCATCCTGTCCAACCCCCTGTCATGCAAGAATACACAATCAAAGCATTCCTGATGGATAGTATAAGGTGCAATTAAACTATATCTCTCAGCTGCATATACACTGCAGAATTAATGCAGTTTGACACTGCTTTAACTTTTATGGCTCAATGCTATGGAATTCTGGGATTTGTAGTTTTTTGAGACATCTAGTCTTCTCTGTCAAAGAGCTCTGGTACCACAGCAAACTACAAATCCCAGAATTCCATAGGATAGATCCATGACAAATAAATGTCAAACTGCTTTAATTCTGCAGTGTGGCAGCAACCTCTGAGTTACACATAATGTGTCTTTGAATGTGACATTACTAGTTGTTCTTTTTAGCAAAAAATAATTCATACTTGTGCCAACACATTCATCTGAATGGTAATGTCTGAACATCTCTTATCATAACTCACAGTAGCTTCATAAATACTCCAGTGATAGATCTGAATTGAGAAGGAACCTGTATTATGTATGGCTTTTCTGAAAAGGTATTGAAATTAAGCATTAAGTTCAGTGCATTATCAGTGCATTTATCACTGATAATATGTCAACATTTTACAGCAGTTTCAGGCAAATTTGGATTGCTGTAGAAAGCAAGCCATGACTGCCAAAGGTGAATGTGATCACAACCACAACACAGTGGTCATGGCCTCCACTTTATAATTTTCTTTCTGTCCTCAATTCTTTGGATCTAGCCCTTTATCTTAAACTTCATGGGCCAAGATCATGCCTTGTAATATTGTTTATATGTGGTGAGGGCATACTAGGATGCTTTCTACTCTGACTGGCAGTGGTTTGCTACCCGAGATCCTTGTAAGACGACAAGCCTGGGACTGGATGTGGAAGAAGCTTCTATATACAGAACATCTGCTCTACCACAAAGCTATAGCTTCACCCAATCCTTATGGGGATAAATGGGGGAAGCAAAAATAAAAGGAGAAATATGTAGTTAGAGGATGAAAAAGGTAAGGAGAAACAAAGATCAGTATAGATCTCATAGCTTCACATGTCACAGAGAATAAATAGAATGCAGTCCAGGTCAAACAAAATGTTTTTGACCACCTAACCACAGTTAGCTAATCAGGTATGCAGCCACCAAATGAATAAGACACCTTGCATTTCTAGTGAGTTGTGTATCTGGTGCAGCTACACTTGGTGATGATGTATGATATCAGCCTAAACAGTTATGCCAGCAGCTAGACTTAAATTAATCACTGTCTCACTGCTATAACTTCATTTCAGGGATTATCATCACGCTGGAAAGCAATTGTCTCTGACACTGAAAATCCTTAAAGACTGGAGACTGGACTGTTTAGTGATTGGCATAATTTATAAGCAATTATGCTGAATAATTCATTTTGAAGTGACATGCTGATAATATATGGCTGCGGCTAATAATACCAAGTAGGGTGCCACTTATAAAACCAGGGTCAGACTTTTTAGTATCTTGTGCTCTTGTTTAATAGACCACACAATTCTTCATGATAATATTGAGAATGCAATATTTTCTTTCACATATAATACCATACAGTGAGTTTTAGAAGCATGGGATTTGAATACAAAAAAGAGAAAATTATTCAGTCTTGCTGTTTGAAATATTTCACTGCAATGTTGCACTAAATTTCAACACATTGAATATATATAGAGCTGACTGACTTTTGGCAGATAACATACTGATTTAATCATACCTTTAAAATTCTTGCTCTGAAATGTTTCTGTTTGGGTTAAAAGGTTATGTGATCTTGTCCTAACCAATAGGTTGAACTGAAACTATTCTCCTCTGATTATGATCTGAGAGAGCAAAAATACAAAGGATCTATCATGAACATACTAAACCTCTGTGTCTGTTTTGTGTACCTTCAAGTCATTTCTGATTTATGGCAAATCTAAAGCAAGCCTATTATAAGTTTTTCTTGGCAAGTTTCATCAGAGAGGATTTGCCATTGCCATCCTCTGAGAATGAGAGAATATCATGTGCCCAATGTCATCCAGTGGGTTTTCATGGCCAAAGGGTGATTTGAACCCTGGTCTCCAGAGTCATAGTCCAAAGCTCAAACCACTATACCACACTCACTCTCAAAACCTATTGTACCATATTTCTGGGTATAGAGAATACTGAGAGTAAATAATCAGTAGCAGAGGGATCAGGTTCCTAGGCTGTTCTGCATGTTTTGGATCACTATTTTAAAACAAAGGGCAAAAACCTAGACTAGAGTACTAAAGAAATATATGCCATTAAAGGCAATGTTTTGCATATGTTGTTATTTCTTATACTCTGGTAATATGGCAGTAGCACTGTACCATAGATATTGTTAGATTATTGTGACTAGGACTATAATTGTGGGTTGCATGAAACAGGAAAAATTCTGCTGCCTCAAAAAGCCAAGGCTTGACAGTAGCAAGCTGCAGCAAACAGTACCAGTACTGCTCATATCCTCTAGCTATCCCAGTTTGGCAGTGACAGTGCAAATTAATCCTCCACTGTCCTGCTTTTTCAGCTGCTTTTAAAATGTCTAGGTTTCTCTCTCCTCTCCCATTTCCCCCTTTGTCCTCAGCTTATTTCAGTTGCTGCAAACTGAGGAATTTATTGCATTAACGAATAAGCCAGTTTACCTCTTCCAGCGTGAATTCAGGATCCGGGATGTGGTCGCATGTTATGATACCTAAAGCACCACCTATCTAACCAGGATGCCACCACCTGGATGCATCCCAGGTCAAAGCCTCACACAGCCAGCACTTTTTTGAAGTCGGGGAGCTTTCCGACTTCAAAAATTGGCCAGCTGAGCCAGGCTTCGACCTGGGATGCATCCGGGTGGTGACATCCTGGCTAGATAGGCGGCAATTTAGGTATGATAACATCCAGGCACACCCCAGATCCTGAATTCAAGCTGGAAGAGGTAAACCGGCTTATTTGTTAATGCGATAAGCTCCTGAGTTTGAAGTGCAAATGAAGTTTGTACTCAATTATCTCATCAGAGAGAGAGGATTCTTGCCCTTCCCAGTAGGCACAGGCCAATGCAAACAGCCACTGTCCTAGCTTGTGCATTTTTCCTCATTAATAACTTTGGTCATTTTGACCACTATTTGATGTTGCTTGGCCACATGTATCCCAGATTTCATCTGAGAAATGTTGAAGGGTATGCACTGTTTGGTCTCTGGTAGCTCTGAATTTTGCCAGGTGGGAGAGTTCCAGCCAGGGGTTTGGGGGACCACACTGGTGGGTCTGGTGGCTTCATATGGCCTACAGGTTACACTTTGTCCACCCCATCTTAAGGAAATATCTGTCCAAGGTATTAGATTTTGCAAAGTAATTAACAGCCTGAAATGATCAGGTGATGTATCATCATGTAAACTCATTGTTGCTCAATTGCTTCTTGACAGAGGACTGCTCTGGGAGGCTGTGAAACAGTGAATGAGGAGAGGAAGAGAACAATCAGAAAGAGGAGTGTGGGACATAAAGAGATGATTTAGCATTTAAATCCTTTTTTACTACATCCATGGAGACAAAGTGTGTATAGTGGAATTTTTTTAAAAAGAGATGGGGAGGGTTTCCTAAAAGTTTCCTGTTAATAATTATCTTTTAAAATTATCTTAATAATATCAGAACGATATAGCAATCAGTAAATGTAAAGAACCATACTGAAGTTTTACTGCCACCACTTTCAAAAATGTGAAAGCAGATGCATCTGTTACAGAAAGCTTTCACTACCTTCTGTTTTGTCTGTACAAGAATGATAGAAGGCCAAGCACCTAAAGGAAAAATGGTAAAATACTGATATAAAAAAGAGTAACAGATGCCAGTAGCAAAGGCTGCATTTTAGCAAGCGTACAGAGTGTCATATAAAAGACAACTAGCTTAAAGGTATAATTAAAGGAGCCAGTATATTGTGTGCTCCATTCCAATGAGTAATTTGTTTCAAGCACCATGTCTGTTAGAGTTGTGCATTTGCATTGTGCATTCTTCAGAAGGCAGACAGATGCAGCATTAGTCTACATCCAAGCTTTATAGGGTATATCAGATAGTAAAACACATGTGAATAAAAAATACAGCCCAAGAGTTGAAAACTGCTGCTCCTTAACTCCTCATATGTGATAAAAATTAAAAATTAAAAACAAAATATGTTCTATTTTAGAACCTAAGTGTCAGAACACAATCTGAACACATCTAAATAATGGAGGTATATTCCTTTGAATGTCCATATTTCTTGTCACTGTAAGAAACCAAAACTACACATCCAAAACTAGAAATCCAAGTCATATGGTTTCTATGTGATGATCATGCCAACAGTCTTGCTGCCACATATTGGCCTAACTGCAGCCTCCTGTTGTCTTCAAGTGCAGTCCCATGTAGTAACAGTTATCTAAGTCAGTGGTTCTCAAACTCTGGTCCTCCAGGTGTTTTTAGATTACTATTCCTAGAAGTCATCGATTAGGAATTTGGGGATCTGAAGTCCAAAACAGCTGGAAGATTAAAGACTGAGAACCGCTGATCTAAATGATCAGTTACTAGAGAAGGAATTATTGGGGGCAGCTTGTCCCTGGAATTAGGTAAATTGTTTACATTGTTTTATCTGTTTGCCATCCTGTGATCTTATGCTAAAAGGGTGGGATACAAAATATTTTAATTAATTAATTAATTAATTAACTTGTAACATTGTATTGTAAACCGTAAATTGTAACTGTAGTTGAATAAATTGTACTAGAGGAGATAATGAATAATTGGAATTAATTATTTGGCTTATTTGGATAGCAACAACATCATGTTAGGATAAAGAACAAGGAAGCCATAGAATTCAGTTTTAGATTTCCACTTATTCACTGTCTTCGCTAGTGTACTCCTTTTGAATATGAGACACATTTAGTAATAAGATTTTACTGTCATGTCTAATTTTTAAAAAAATAGCTGGAATTTATTTAATGATATACATAGTACTATATGCACAAGTTATCTCCATTATTTTGAAATAGTATGGACCTATATGCTCCTATACTGAGCAGTTTTTCCAAAAAGTCAAACATTACAATTTATAAACAGGAATACACAAGCTGATCTGGCTAACATTCATTATTTTTAATTCACACTTAGAGTATAATTAAGAGTGTGTATTGTTTTATAAAATAACAAATGTGTTTCCATGTTGCACATTTGCTGCTCACAAGTGAATGGTGTCATCTTCCTTAGGACATCTGTATTCTTGAGATCACTGTTGCAGAAAGAGACTTGCCATCATATCAGTGGGCAAGTTAATTAGTCATGGATCTGCATTTCCAGATGTCTCTTAAATCCTTTCCCTTAAATAGCCCAAACCAGCATGTTAGTGAAGAAACTGAATTCTTCTAAGCAAGAAGGAACTTTTTGTTGAAAGATAAAGGCAACCTCTAGTTTGGAAATAGAAAAGTCAAGATAATCATTCTGTCCATATGTCAGAGGGTACATGCCTTGTCATTTCCTCACTAACTTGTTTAGGCCATGTGTCATTATATCTAGCATATGTTCAGAGATTATGGTTTACTTCCTAACTTCTCTTAGAATTAGCAAAGACGTGGCATAATGACTTGCAAGGAAAGGAATATTATTGATAACTGAGTAATTGTTGGGTTGGCTACCAGGATAACTATTTGAAAAGCATTAGACAAAAGCCTGCTATTGGTGTTTAAATAAGGGGATCTGCTCACCCATGTCACAATGTAATATCATATAGTACAGAGCATAACACTGATAGTAAATTTTTGATAATGTGATATTAAGGGGGCAGGATGCTACTTCATGTGGGTCAGTAAAGATTCTGGTGTTGGAAACTTCATATTTATGACAATTCACTTTAAGAACTCTTCAGTGTAAAACAGGGATGAATCACTAAAATCTTACAAAGCACACATGAGAAACATATGATTTTTTGTCAAGTTGCTACCATAAGAACAGCAGATTGCAAACCCAAAGTTTATTAAAAAGAAAAGGTGTGATCCTATGTTTTCTTGCTTTTGAGCAGTCTTTTAAAGGATTGCACTGTCAGTTCCACAAACAGATGTGTGCCTTCACATTGTTTTCAACTTATGATGACCTTAAAGCCCTAAATTTCTAACTTATGATCCTATCATGGAGTTTTCTTGTCAATATTTGTTCAGAGGAGGTTTGCCTTTGCCTTCCTCTGAGGCTGAGTCACCCAATGAGTTTCCATGGCTGAACAGGGAACTGAACTGTAGTCTCCATAATCATAGTCCAGTGTTCAAACCACTACACCACACTGGCTCTCATTATTTATATGCAATATAAATTGCCAGTTCATAACATATTGTGTGGACAGCTGACAAGTCAAATACAACAAATAAACATGCACAGAATTGTCCTGTTAGCAAAGGAAAATAATTGTGCTTATCTAAGTCCACATAAAAGTCTTTTCTCCAGGACTATTGATTCCCCCCCCAAAAAAAATGTCTCACCTCATTCAAGCTCATTTCAGAACATTGTGAGATTCAAAACCATCTTGTGTCCCTCCCAAGTTTAGTTTCAAATTGTCTGATACTTCATTTTGGAGTTTGAAAGATAATTAGAGTTGCCAGGTCCCCAACATAGTTAGCAATCATTATAGCAGCAGTTTCATAAGGTTAAATGCATGTTAATTATTAAAAATGTTTCTTTTACATTACAAGACATTGTTCTGTTCAGTAATACAACAGGTGGGGCAATTTTATCATCCCCAGCCTACAAAGGAGTTGAGGAGCAAGGCCAAGTTAATGAAGGCTTATCTAATGGGCTTGTAATGGATGTCAATAGCTTAAACTGGTCTATGAGTTGGCCTGTATTGCATTCTTCTCAAACCAGCCAGTTAAGGTAAATTCAAATTGCCTCCAAAGGCTGACAGTTTTTAAACATTTTATATATCAGTTCCATCAGAATTTTAAGTGCTCTGTTTTCCCTATGTTTATTGCTGTTACATTTGGGCACATTACATTCTGGATAGAAGTGAAGAGTGAAAGATTATTTCAGTGAGATAAAATCATTACAAATCAATGTGTTCCAGTTTAACCAGATTCTCAGCTGCAGAAATAAATAATTTTATTGCTTCTTTATGATGTGTAGAATTTATAATCCTCAAGTGAAAAACATCGGGTACAGCCATACAGTATGATGAAACTTTGCTACTGTTTGGAAATTGGCTTTTGGAACACCTTAAAACAGGAGTGGTTTCCCACTACTATCTCATTAGACTGAGGGACTGGGGGTCCTTTGCAATTTGTCACCTAATCTGTATCTGTCTGGGGCCCTTTTCTCACTCTCTGACCACCTGGATGTCCACCTTGTGATCAACAGCAAAATCCAGACAGGCAGAATTAACATTAACACTGCAAATGAGCATCTTGAAGTATTGGGATCTCAGGAGATTTAAATGGGAGAATAAGTAAGTTCTCTGTTAGTCTTTTTGGTTGTTTATTATATGCAGTCATGAACACAAAACATGGGCGCTTTACAGACCGCCCTTTCTGCTGGCACCTCCATTTCTGCCACCAGGAAGCCTCAGCCTCCAAAGGGGGAGGGTTCCCAGTGGTGGAAAAAGAAGCTGCAAAAGGCAGCTTCTTTTTGCTGCACGGTAATGATGCCGCAAGGTGCCAATGGCACACTTGTGGCGCCATTTCCGCACTACAACATGCGGACGCTAAGCGTCTGCGACGTCAAAATGATGGCGCCCATGTAGAAACAGCGCCACCATTTTGTACGTGCTTGGCACGTACTAGGGTTAGGGCGTCCGGAAGGGACACCCTTTCGTAACCCTAGTACGTGCCAAGCACGTACTTTTTGCCCATGTGGAACAGGCCATACATACATAAGGAGGCTCCTCCCTCCTTAACTGTCATCTTGGCCTCAGAGGGAGCGATCAGGCAGACCCAGCAACATCAGGGACTGCCTGAAGGAAGAGGCCCCTCCCTCCTTAACTGTCATCTTGGCCTCAGAGGGAGTGATCAGGCAGACCCAGCAGCATCAGGGACTGCCTGAAGGAAGAGGATCCTCCCTCCTTAACTGTCATCTTGGCCTGAGAGGGAGCGATCAGACAGACCCAGCAACATCAGGGACTGCCTGAAGGACGAAGCCCCTCCCTCCTTTAACTGTCACTGTGTATTTTGTATTGTATTCTATTGCAATTTTTACTGTACACTGCTATGATCATTGTGGAATAGCGGTCTATAAATAAAACTTATTATTATTATTATTATTATTATTCATTCTCTATATGGAGAAACATAGGCCCGGTATATACCTCTCTTAAGTCCAGGCTGGCAGTGGCCTGATTCCCTCTGGAGCACCACAGCAGCCAAACTGTGCAGTGTCCCTACGGAGTAAAAAGAACCCGGAAAAAACGGGTTCTTTTTACAGTGCCCAGCGCACATCACAAATGTGCCAGTGATGCACTTATGATGTAAGCAATGCACAGCAACATGTATATGCTGCACGTCACTTATGTCAAGATGGCAGCACCTGTGTGGACGAGACGCCACCATCAGGCTGCCGCCATGCCGTGCTAGGGTTAGGGCCCATGCAGTTGGTGCATGGTCCCTAACCCTAGTATCGCTCGCGGCACAGCACTTCAGGACTGTCTGTCCTGCACCATAGACTAGCACATTGATTTTATTATACAGTAATTACATTCAATGTAAAACATCATACATTTTTTACATTACAATATATGATAGGTAAGTTGTTACATTTTCATAAGGACTAAACCTTTATATCTTTTCCCTCTCTTTAGCAGACTTCTCTATAGTTAACACATATAGGATATTACTACCCTAAACAATATAACATAGCCATTTATCCACTAAGGAATACACTCTCTCTTCTGTTGCAGAACTATGCATCTCTACACGGGCATCTGTGAATTCACAGGCATCCCAAGTTGCTACATTTGGTAGTATGTATTATGTATATAGCAGAATGGGAAATATATCTATTTGACATAGGCAGGATACAGACCGCCCAAAAAGGGCGGTCTGCCACCACCCTGGTTTGCTGCGCGAGGGAGCCACAGCGGACAAACCGCGCGGCTCCTTTGCACAGCAAAAAGGGCCCGCAAAAAGCAAGTTCTTTCTGTGGCACGGTTGTGATGCTACAAGTTGCCAATGGCACACTTGCGGCATCACAAGGGCGCCGAGATGTGAGGATACTAGGCGTCTGTCATGTCAAAATGGCGGCGCCCGTATGTACAGGGCGCTGCCATTTTGATGCCCTCGTCACATGCGAGGGGTGTCTGAAAGCGCCGCCCCTCACATGTCATGACGGCGCCCCATAGGGCCGGTCTAGCCAGCACCATAGTTAACTAAGAGCAGAGATTCTCTTCTACCAGTCTTTATCAGCTATCCAAAACTATTTAAACCAGACTGTCAGGAAAGTGTAACATGGCATCTCTGTCTAATCTGTATTATAACTGTACAGTCATATAAGATCGATGCTACACTCAGTAACTCAGTAACAATACATGCTGATATATATTCAGAAAAGACTTGGCTTACAATTGATGTTGAAGCCAGTCATTCTCAGACTTCTTCATGAAAATATAAGTCAGCTTTTTGCAACCAGTTATTTGCACGCAATAATTACAAACACACAAGCAATAAAAAAAACCTCTTGGCAGTTTTCTGCCCAACAGCTGACAGATGTAAACCCCAACTTTTTAAATAAATGTCACTTCCACTCCTTTAAGTCAAACCTAATGATCGATTCCACATTTCTATAAACTACCCATTGTTGATTCTAATCTCTAGAGAAAGCTCTTAATTTTTGTAGGTTTCTGACATGACTGACAATGCTTTACAAGTTTTGAAAGTAATCAGGCAATCATACTTTTTGCACTATATGGCAAGTTAGATGTTTATTCTTTGAAAAATTTGACTGAAAACAATGTCTTTTTTAAAAAGTGGCTCATATACAGTGTACTTTCTCTATTTGCATTTACACAGCTATCTCACAACCACTAGTGTGTATAAAATGTAATGAGATATACTGAAAAAGCACAATGCCCCTGTTGCTTGTAGCCCCAGCAGAAGAACAAAGATTGCATATTGCTAGGAGCCGAACATCTGGAAGCACTCTTTACTCCTGACAATGGATCCCTGGAAGAACCTAAAACTACCTAACAACCTAACTATATTGTATAATAGAAGAGTTATTGTAAAGGCTAATAACTGAGAGCAGCCTCTATTTTAGCATGAAATCTGGTTGGACTAGTCACATTATCAATGGTAAAAGTAACCCTGGACAACTCATGCAGATCCCTAAGAGAAATTTTTAGACCAGTGACGGAGGATAATATAACAATATGTATGCTGAAAGGAAAAAATATATATAAATGTTTTAAGGCTATAATACCGACCATATTTGATTACAAATTGGGAGGATTTTTGCTTAATATTCCGAGACTAAATTGTGTACAGCACTTTATCACAAACACATGGTATTTAGCTTTCTGTAAGGCATTTTGAATTCATTCCATGTGGGGTTCTGCTCACAACTGACCTTATAAATAATAGATATACCTTACATTAGAGCCTTGTAAAGACTGTAAAGAGCGCTGTTTGTCTGCATGAGTTAGATGGACAGAGTAATCCTATACTTATATAGCACTGGGACAAGACTGGAGATTGAGAAAACAGCAACTGTATCCAATGTGCATACAAAATTGGCAGAGAAACAATACACATCCCTAAAAACTCCACCAGTGCCCACAATCCAGAGGCACTGTTATTACTTGCCATATACCAGTGATGGTGAACCTTTTAGAGGCCGAGTGCCCAAACTGCAACCCAAAACCCACTTATTTACTGCAAAGTGTCATGTCCCTCTGGCTTTCTAGTAACAAACTCTGGCAAACTCTGTGCTGGGGCGAAGGCACATGTGCCCACAGTGAGGGCTCTGAGTGCCACTTCTGGCACGCGTGCCATAGGTTCGCCATCACTGCCATATACAGAAGAAAATAATGTATCATCACATATAGAATGACACAATAGTATATGTGTCACTCCAGAAGCCCTTCACGTGACCAATGACCATTCTATAGCAAGTCCTGAGGCATTCTTTTAGACAGGAGTTGAATCCCCTTATGTGCCTCTGAAGCACCATTTTGGAGTACAGTACAACATACAAGGGAAGGAAAGTGGCAGCCATACAACAATGCAGACCAATTATGAACCTATTTATTTATTAATGCATTTACTTTATTTATATGCTGCCTTTCTCCCAGGATGGGACCCAAGGCAGCTTCCATAACAACAAATCAAAAACATTTACAAAAAGTTTTAAAACCAAAAATACCAAGGATATTTGACTCCCAGTGCAAATCATTTTAAATACCTGCCCTCTTTTGTTCAGCAACCTTTTCTATGGGTCTTCATTCAGGTAGAAACGGACTCACCCCTGGACATGTAATTACTTTTGACATTTTATATGTCAATCAAATGGCAAGAAAAATACAGAAGGTGGCCTATCATGTGGACTCAGAACAAGAGAGAATCTCATGACAAAAGAAACCCATGTGAGCATCCACACAACTCACACAAAATTGAGAAATTAACAAGCTGGCTCTCGTCAGGTTCTGTGCAAAGTGACTGGATGCAAGAACTACAGTACTCTTGCAGTATGGGGGGAGTGTGTGTGTGTGCTGGAATAATGCATCATAACACCCAGATTGTTGTCCCAGTGCAACAGTTCAGGATGTGCAAACGTATAATCACAGCTGCCGCCTGCAAGCAGTTCCCTCATCCCAGAAAATAGATTCCTCAGCTTTGCAGTCCCAGATCAGACCAGTTCATTCCAAGAGCTCAGGTTTCCTGCTGCTGCTAATTGAAGAGATGTGAAAAGGAAGGGATTTGGGCTAACACTGGAGACAAGAGTACCCAGCAATAAAGAGATAGCAGTGTAATATGGTAAGCACAGCAAAACTGTTCACTCAGGTAGCACAAATGGCATTTAGACAAGTACCTTAATGGTTGATAGCATCTCTGCTTACAACCTGTTTTATGACTCGTGAAACCATTCATGATTTCCTGTAACACTTGTCCTCTCTATTCATGACTGGGTTTGAGAGGTAGCAAAAACAAGTAGACATAAGGTCACATAATATATCTGGTACTTATTTACATGGTTAGGGAGCAGTCCTGTGGTATTTGTTGCATGGCTCTTCTCTTGGTTGCATGGCAAAATGCAAAACAAAACAAAGAAGTTTATCAGACAAGGGAAATTGGAAGTATAATCCAATGGCAATCCGAACGCAATCATGGGGTTTCATGTTATTGTGTGATAGACTACCATACGCAATTTTGAGCAATCGCAAGCTATTTTGGGGCAATGGAACGTCAGTTCGAACACAATTCGAATTCACGTAAATTTGCTGAACTAGTGGAATTCACATGAATGCATTCTGGCCCCACTTTCTTTTCATTCAAAATTAAGAGAAATTTCTCCCTTGTGATAAACTCCAAAAATACAAAAAAAAAACCTTTCCCTCCTTGACTGGGTCTTAAATCAATCCCAGGGCAACTTTGTGTCTGTCTAGAGCAGTGGTTCCCCAACTATGGTTCTCCAGATGTTTTGGACTTCCACACCCAGAATTCCTGGCTGTTGCTCAAAATGTTTGGGGTTTCTGGGAGCTGAAGTCCAAAACATCTGGAGAACCAAAGTTTGGAATCAATGATCTTGCAGTATTTTGCCCAGGGAATTTTGTGTCTGCTACAGGGATTTCACAAGGGAGGTGCAGAGTGTGTGGACCACACTGGGTGACACTTCAGAGGGGGGATGAGCACCTGGTGAGGTGGCCTGTCCCAAGACCCCCCTGGCCACCCGCTGCCACCAGCCAGGGTGCCTCTGCCAGTCATTCGCTGCAGCCACTTTTGAGGATGGGGTGCTGCTTTTGCCTGGAAGCTCCTTCTAGGGCTGTTGGTGGAGTTGGAAAAAGGCTGTGAGGTGACAAAAGCAGCCCAGCCCAGCCCAGCCCAGTGTTCCCTGGTGGGAAGGGGCTGCCTTCTGGGTCCAGCAGGTCTGCTGACTGAGCCAGAAAGTGAGTTGCCTCCCTTTCTTAGTGGGTCAGTGGCTCTGCCAGACCTGGAAAAGTTGTGGAGTGGCAGCAACATCCCACTGCCACCAGCTGTCTCTTGTGGGAAGGGACTGCCTTCTGGGTCCTGCAGATCCACCAGCTGGATAGGTAAGTCCCACAGCCCCATTTTTAGCTGCTTTTTATATCACATATAAAAAGAGTGAACTAATTTCTCTGAGGATCAGAGAATGGCACGATTCATGTACAACATGCTGAGGTATCTGCAGACTTGGCAGGACCCCTGGGTATACAGAAATACAAAAATGAGGTGAGAGCTAAGGAATATCACAAAACATTTGAATGAGGACTGAATGTACTCATTTGCTCCTTAGCTGATTGTGCTCAATCAGCACAGAATGCTAACAGAAAGCCAACATACATGTCCTTTAAAAATGTGACTCTAGTGCTAAGATCTTACATGCACTTGAAGGGTACTCTTGGTTGATGCAGAGAGTGGAAGATGCAAACATCTCTTGGAGAAAAGAGAAGAAAGATTATCTCTTTTCATTCCTTACAAGTGCCAGTGTTTATAATGGTAGGAATTTACTTAGATCTGTTCATCCAGTACTACAAGATGAATCAAAATGCACATGCAGGTGCTGGATATAGAATTTAGCTTTACAGAAAGAAATCCAAGGTAATGTGCATACAAAAGCACACAAAAGGGCTTGAACCAGGAACATCATGTTCCAGGACTAGGATCTAGCCCAGGGGTAGGCAACCTTTTTGAGCCGGGGGCCGAGTTGCTGTCCCTCAGGCAACTGGGGG
>NC_056526.1:57279881-57280337 GCF_019175285.1 Sceloporus undulatus
CAGCGCTGGAGGTCTCCCCCTCTTTGCTGGCCCCCTCTTTGCTGGCCCTTGGAGGGCACCGGCGGCCGCAGCACACCTCTCAGAGCCCATCGAAGTCTCGCGCGACCTTACTTGTGGTCGCGTGAGACTTCGCCTCTAGGCGCCGCCATTTTTTTCTAAATGGCGGCGAAGTCTCACGCGACCAAATGGCGGCGACTGGGAGCGGCGAAAGCCGCAATCGGCGGCGGCGGTAGTGACAGGGGCAGGCAGGGGCCAGCGGTAAGGCCTCCACGGGCCGCATCCGGCCCGCGGGCCAGAGATTGCTGACCCCTGATCTAGCCTAATGAGCTATGTGAAGCTATGTATACTTAGGTCTCAGAACCATCTTTTGGAACAGAGATAAATGAGGATATGAATTCATAGCTGCTGCGCTAAACAATCATAATGAAGTTCCTTTAGGTAGGGCCATAATGCTTA
>NC_056526.1:57280437-57280744 GCF_019175285.1 Sceloporus undulatus
ACTCAGAGGTGGTTTTGCCAGTTCCTTCCTTTGAAACATAGCCAAGAGCACCTGGTATTAACTGTCCATTTCAAGTACTAACCAGGGCTGAGCCTGCTTAGCTTTCAAGATCAGATAGGCTCTGATGCCTTGGGAATACAGTGGTACCTCGGGATACGAAATACCCAGGTTACGAAATTTCCGGGATACGAAAAAATCCCATAGGAAATAACTGTTCCGGGTTACGAATGTTTTTTCGGGTTACGAAAAATTTTTTGGTGCTTTTCGGCGCTATTTCACACGAAATCGCGGCTTTTCCCCATTAGCT
>NC_056526.1:57280844-57318343 GCF_019175285.1 Sceloporus undulatus
ACCCAGGTTACGAAATTTCCGGGATACGAAAAAATCCCATAGGAAATAACTGTTCCGGGTTACGAATGTTTTTTCGGGTTACGAAAAATTTTTTGGTGCTTTTCGGCGCTATTTCACACGAAATCGCGGCTTTTCCCCATTAGCGCCTATGGGTTTTCGGCTTGCGAAGGCTTTTCGGGTTACAAAAGCGGCCGCGGAACGAATTAATTTCGTAACCCGAGGCACCACTGTATTACCTAGTTGCTAACAGTTGCCACTCAAATGTTGGACCAACAATGATAAGGACGCTGTCATAATAAACCCACTGTCCCAGCATCGATGCCTGTCCTGCTCCACTCCCCAATCTGATCTAAGACCCTGAGTATATTTTCCATAATAATATTAATAATGATAAAATAGTGGCAAGATCCAGTTTCTTGCCACTGTCTGAGGAGCTTCTTCTTGCTACTGGGTAAGTCAGCCACGGCTCACAGAATTAACTAACTGCTTTAATTTAAATCCCACTTTTATCTAAGAACAGGATTCAAAGACTCAACTTTGTCCAGGTCCCCCACAGATCTAGAACTAGCCCTGTTCATGTGCTCTCTTTCCAATCGTAAGTTGCCTCCAGGCCTCTGTTATCAATGCTCTATGTTGAACAGAATGATTGGTGTCTTCCACCAGTTTTCTGGTTATGAAACTGTTTGGTTACTAACGCCGCTGACTAATTTTCTAATATTCTTCCACATATTTTCTATTTCTCAGAAAAGATGGAACATTCACTTTTAATAGCCAGCAGTCAACTTAAGTAGACAATTTCATTTATACTATTTAATATTATCACCCCTCCATCAATGAGGTAAAGAATTTTAGATCTTCTTGATTGCTTACAAAAATAAACTCTATTAATTACTTGCACATTGTCCAAACGGCACAGATGACAGGAGCATTGATTTGCACTTCCTAGGACAGTGATGGCGAACCTATGGCACGTGTGCCAGAGGTGGCACTCAGAGCCCTCTCTGTGGGCCCATGTGCCATCGCTCCAACACAGAGTTTGCCAGAGTTTGTTACTGGAAATAAATAAGTGGGTTTTGGGTTGCAATTTGGGCACTCGGCCTCGAAAAGGTTAACCATCACTGTCCTAGGAACATCTTCTGGAAGAAATGGGATAAAACAAGCAGAATAGGCCAGCACTAGGGACATGAAATGACAACACCTTTCTATATGGTAATTACATTGCCTCCATTATCATAAAAGCAAAAATTCCACTAAGATTACTTGGGTGTCTGGTGACTGCACTGGATCTAGAAGCATTCCTGACTGTGAATCTAATCCTTTATGAGTAGTGAAACCATTCAGAACAGGCTGAACACCATCTGCTAAAACAGATGAATCAACTATCTTTCCATAGAACGTCCATCTTTTAAGGATTATTAAGATAATTTCTATTGATTCCTCTGTAAAATGATCAAACAACAATTAAATAATTAAGTGTTCTATATTTTGTGTTTAAATGATTTATTATGTACTTACTACATCAAAATTATCCATCATTTCATCAAACCCCAATTCTTCCTTCCTCTTTGGTGACCTACCATGGAATAATGAGTACAGACATGAGTAGTTGAGTTAAACAAGGGCCACTTTATTGATGTTATCTTATTATTATTTTTATTTTATAACCTTTATTTATGAAGCGTGTAAATTTACACAGCGCTTGTACATGCAATTTTTAGTTAGACGGTTCCCTGCCCTCAGGCTTACAATCTAAAAAGACATACACAGAAGGAGAAGGGAGTGGTGACGGGAAAGGGTAAGAGGTCCAGCAGTTCTCTCAACCTCCGAGGCCTGGCCAAGGCAGATGGACTGAAGGGAGGGCTTGGCTTCAAAATGAAGGTTAATCTTATCAGGGAAAATACCTACTCACAAGTAGGATAATACATATACAGTACATAGCAATACAGGAATGGATTGATTAACAGTCAACAACAGAACATCAGTTAGTAAGCGACAATTATGCGTCCTGGGAAGGCTTCTCGGAACAGATGGTTTTCAACTCCGTTTTTGAAGTGGTTAAAGAAGTGATGGCTCTTGCTTGTGGAGGAAGAAGGTTCCAGGAGTGAGGGGCAGCAAGTGAAAAGGGGCGAACGGCTGGGGCAGAGGAAATCTGGGCTGGGACGGAACTTGACTACCAGAACGGAGGCCCTGGTGGGAAGGTGAGGAGAAAGAAGGTCTATAAGTAAGGAGGGGCCAGTCTATGGAGGGCTTTGAATGTCGACAGCAGGAGCTTATACTGAATGCGGAAAGGGAGAGGGAGCCAGTGGGGATGCCAACACGGGAGATGTGGTCAGAGCGGTGGGTGAGGAATGCGTGCAGCTGAATGCTGGACAGAGATTAAGGACGGAGGTGAAAAAGGAAGCCCAGCCAGGGGGACATTACAGTATCAAGTCGTGGATCACTGGGCATGGACCAGGATCTTGGCAGTAGCGGCGGAAGATATGGTCGGTTTTGGCAATATTGTACAAAAAGAATCTACAGCCTTGGCTGTGGTCTGGATCTGGGGGAACACGACAGAGAGAGTCAAGATAAGCCAAGACTGCGGGCTTGCTGACTGGTTGAATGGAAATGTTGTCCACAGAGACAGAAAAGGAGTGTTGAAGGTTGGGCTTAGGAGGAAAGACAAGAAGCTCCATCTTGGACATGTTGAGCTTCAAAGCCGATGGGCATCACTGTGAGACAGCTGTAAGGCAAACAACTTGCTGTTCAAGCCTTGGAGAAGGTCAGGGGCGAGAAAGATACAGCTGGGTGTCTGGCATACAGTGGTAGGAAAAAACAAAGAGCTGATGAGTTTTCCTAAGGACGTGTTGTAGAGAGAAACAGAAGGGGACCCAGAACAGAGCCCTGGGGAACTCCAACATATAGGAACAGGAGAAGAAGTCAGATCCCCTGCAACTACTGCAAAGATCTGCCAGACAAGTAGATTCTAAACCAGTCGGAGCAGAGTCTGAGAACCCAAGGTCACGAGAGTATGTCAATTAGGAGACAGTGATCAACAGTGTCAAAGGCTGCAGACAAATCCGAAGAATGAGAACAGAGTAAAGGCCATTAGCCTTGGCCTGTAAAAGGTCATTCGAATCTTAGTGAGAGCTGTCTGTAGATGCCTTGGGCGGAAACCAGACTGAAAGGGATCGAGAATGGAGTTGGCTTCAGAAACTCAAGACAGCGCGAATAACAACCCGTTCCAAAACCTTAGAAAGGAAAGGGGAGAAGAGAAATCGACATAGCTAGACAAGAGGGGGGTCAAGAGAAGGTTTTTCAGAATTGGGGAAATGAGAGCATGTTGAAGTCCGAGGAAGGAGCCTGTAGAGAGAGAGAGATTGAGATATGGAGAAGCGAGGGCAGAACGAGGGAACTATAGAGATTAGAGAGAGTAGGATAGGATCAAGAGGACAGGTAGCGGTTTGGAAGAGATTCAGAAGTGTAGAGAGTTCATCCAAAGAGGGGAGGAAAGACAGAAAATTTGTTAGGCGAAGGCGATAAAGATTAAGAGCAGAAGAAGAATAGGAGGGACTATCTCAGAGCGAATGGTGGTATCTTAGAGATGAAATAGTTAGCAAAGTCATTAGGAGAGAAAGATGAAGAGACAGGAGGAGAGGGAAGTTTAAGCAAGTGTTGAAGGTGGAGAACAAACGCTGGGGTTTTACTTTTTTTTTACCCTTGAAACCCCCTTTTACATCTATATACAGATGTTGCATCCCCCCCATGGATGTAGTATATGAATAAACATATTTTGTTCATTTTGTGCATATTTTCATTTATGTATTCATGTATTTTTAAATATTTTTAAGGAAACACACATAGTTCAAATTAGAACAATTTAAAGTAAATTCAATATTTAACTCAATGAGTGTGTAAATTTTACACACAAAAATGTTTTGGAAAAGGGGAGGGATCAGGGCCTCCAAATCTCAGCCCTCCTTAAGCAACTCTCATACCCAGCCTTGGAGTCTCACCCCATGTTTGGATCCACTGACCAGATTATAACCTTTACATCCTGAAAGACCACAAGACAGGGAGCAACTTGATGCAGGCTCAGCTGAGGCCTGGTCCTCAGTTTTCCCTTAGGTGAAAACATCTGAGACAAGAGGGCAGTTCATTGGGTTGCTCCCTGTTGGTCGTTTGCTGGAAGGCAAACCAGTACTTCCACTCAAGCCATGTAAATTTACAGGTGCAAGCAAAAACCCCACATTCCTTCACTATTCCTGGGCACACAGCACCCTAGCAGGTGATTTCAGAGCTCTTATCGTTGTTCTTGTGTGCCTTCAAGTTGTTTCTGACATAGGGTGACCCTACCATTGAGTTTTCTTGGAAAGATTTGTTCAGAGAAGGTTTGCCATTGCCTTCCTGGGCTGAGTGTATGCCCAAGGTCACCAGTGGATTTCATGGCCAAGCTGGGAATCAAACCCTGGTCTCCAGAGTCCGAGTCCTTGTCCAGCTCAAACCATGAGCTTTATACCAAAAGAGTGCCAAGTGTGCACTAGAACTCTTACAATCTCCGCACTACTTGCCTGGTGGAAGCCTATTTATCACCATCAGTATTAGCCAATTGTCCCACTTTTTCCAGATACAGTGGGAGTAGGGAGAAAAACCCCTGGTAAAAAAAAAAGGGGGGGGGAATCCTACCGGCTCCATAGTGACTAGCAATGCTCACATGCACTAAGGTTGAGAGGGTGTGTGGTGTGCGGAGTGCGGTCATACTGCAAAGGTGGGCCTTATTACCTGTGACTCTACCCCCATATGTGACATCATGGCACACTGCACCACCCAGAGGGAATTCTGGTCTCCTCCCATTGGAGACCATCAAAGCTGGGTATCTCCTCTGCAGTGCTGCATGCAGATGTGCCCAGGATCCCCTTCTTAGAAGTTTATCACACGGGACGGGAGGCTCTCAATTTCGAAAGAGAAGATAGCGAGGTCAATTTGAAAATTCATGCAATTACGTGATTACTTATCACACCTTAAATTCACTGGATGGCCTCCCCGAATGTGACCCAGATTCTGTGCCATCACATTGGTGGGTTCTTAATTGCAAATTGGCACCTTTGTGCATGCTCAGTGAGACTCCTGATGACTGGAGCATAGCATATTTAGGCGAGTGAGAGAGAGGAACCAAGGAACCTCACAATTTACAAAAGAGGTTGGAGGGCGGGGGGCGGGAAGAATGGTTGAAAGAACATACTCTATTCACATTAAAATGAACATATATTCACTCTTGTCACATTAAAACATGAATATAATGGTTATCCAATAATTTCCGGTCCATGACTCTTAATTAACAGGCAGCAGCCCCCCCTCAGCAATGCTGAAGGACAAGTGGAAGCAAAATTGAAGCAGAATTGCAGCGTGGCTTCATGGGTCCCCCCCTTCCAGATTGGGCGGGGAAAACCAGGACCAAAGGAGATATGCACATCACACCAAACAACAGCGCACTGAGTGCGAAGTTGCCTATGAATAGGGTTTGTGACTTCGCTAGTTCACCGAATTTATTTAACTGTGGATTGACGTGTGATTGCGCTTGGAGTGCATCCGGACTGCCAACGATCGCATGTGGTAACCTTTCGTGCAATAACATGAATACGCATGATTCCGTTCAGGATGACACTGGATTATACTTTCAATTTCAGTCGTGTGATATTGTCCTTAGTGTTGCTGTCATCAGGCTTGATGTAAAGGAGCATTCCCTAAAGACTCTCCTCTGTGCTTTCTTTCTATTGGCTGTGCAAGCCAAGCCAAGCCAAATGCTTTATTTGTCACTTTTTTTTTTTTTTGCTGAAGTGATCTCCCAAGTAGTGAAACAGATCTGCTTCTCATACACTAGATTTTTCTCTCCTATGTCCCTTACATTTAGTGTTTCAAGATTGGTCAATTGAAAGTAAGCACAAGTTTAATCGACAAGTATGATTGGTGGGACATGTATCTCTAAAGAAATCACATTGTTGGAAGGCAAGTTGTAAAGAGACAGGGTGACCAGACATCCTCCTGTTCCAGTGACTCGTCCTACATTTCAGCCTTCTGTCCAGGAGGCATTCCAAAATTTCCTCCATTCAGATCATGTCCAAGAAGCATGAACTTAATATTTATAGGAATGTTTTTAACTTTTATTTGGTCATGTCTTCCATTTTTCTTGAATGTCCTACATTTGTCTTAGTTCTGTGACACAGAGGATCTTCAGGTTGTGCATATTCCCTGAGTGACCAGATGTCCTAAGCACAACAGAGGACAAAGTAACTAAATTTACAGTCCTCCAGGCTCCTTGTGAGAAAAAGTTTGTTCTCTGAAGTGCAGGGAGTGTGTGTGTGTGTTTGTAAGCAGAGGTGGCTGGTTGAAACTGCTGATCTCCATTGCAGTCTGTCGTCTTCGACCTGTAGTCTCTGACTTTCCTACTATGAAGATATGGGGCAGAAGATGGTGGGGGGGAACAATTTCCCTGAATTTGCAGCCCACTCCAGGTAAGTGGTGAGCATGGTGCCATTCTGTTAAAACCTTTGTGAGGACATAGGCTTGTCTATCAGCTCTGGCACTAACCCTTCTCTTTCCCCAAATTATTGTCTGTCAAGCCGGAATATAAAGTGCAAAGGGAGGGGCTTATTGGCAGGAAGTTTCCAACAAAACGATACCTGCGAATTATAGGATTACTGGGTCCTTGGTATGTGTGGTCATAAACATCCCAATGAAGCATTAAGAGAAAGGCAATCTCAATTTATTTGCTTGGGAGGTTAAGCGAAATTGCAGCAAAATTTTATTGCAGCAGTGGTGATGAGACAATGGCTGGATCTACACTGCAGAAATAATGCACCACTTTAATTGACATTGCTCAGTACTATGGAATTCTGGGATCTGTAGCTTTGTGAGATATTTAGCCTACTCTGTCAAAGAGCTCTGGTGCCACAACAAACTACACACCCTAGGATTCCATAGTTTGGAGCCATGGCAGTTCAAGCAGTTTGGCAGTGTGGCAGCAGACAATGTCCTATGCTGCAAATGAGAGGAGCAGGCTGGGTTTGGGAATCCAACACAGTGGAATGGCCAGGAGACAGTGAGTGCTGCCACCCACATATGCCATTTGATGTGGTTGCCTCGCTCTACCTAATGGAAGAGTGGGCCCTGCCCAAGGGTATTTCCACCCCCCTTTGATTTAGCATCATATTCACTGGATGGCCCTGTATCAGCAATGGAACATCAGTCATGACAGGATTATGGTATTTTAAAAGCACCAGGTTGCTCATCCAGGGGGGGAAATGCTCACTTCATTTGTTTCAATAATCGATATCATAGAAATCAGAAAGACTCTCTTTCTCTCTCTTTTCTAACTTAAGCCAAGCAGCTTTAAAAAGGGGGAAAAAGGTTTAAATGTCATTCAAAAGATGTATCAGGTTAGCCAGTATCGTTGGAGTAAGCAGAATATAACAAAAGATACTGGCAAGAGGGCAACTGCAGTAAGCTGTATTGTACAAAGAAGCCCTCTCTGTTATTCTCAGATCATGTAGATGAATTTCTGACACAAAGCTGATGTGCCACTCTGACTAACTGAAGACAAAACAGTTCATTTCTATTTAATAGGACGAAAGAACCTGGAATAACATTTTGTGCACATCAATAT
Organism: Sceloporus undulatus; assembly: GCF_019175285.1. Lineage (NCBI taxonomy): Eukaryota > Metazoa > Chordata > Lepidosauria > Squamata > Phrynosomatidae > Sceloporus > Sceloporus undulatus. The sequence continues at coordinate 57,288,487 of NC_056526.1, forward strand.
ACCTTGAGGAAAAATATTGAACGGTTTATTCATTCCAGACAGTTATGTGGGAGCACTTCACAACCCTAGGCGTTAGCTCATCTGCATTATTGCACTCCAGAGCTCAGAAGTACTGTTTTATTAGCTAATGGTCATAGACCACATTGTATAACAATCTGACTCTTGGCAAACAAGCGAGCACCATTTGTCCCTCAGTCCTTTGAATCATCACATATAGTTCTTTTCATCTGTGGCATAAGCTCCTGTTACTGATTAAAATCAGTCACATCCGTGTCCACAAAACAGAATCCACTCCTCCACTCCGCTGTTCCTAAATGACAGAAAATTCAAGACAGATATTAAATACCCTATGAGCACCAGATCCCATCTGATCTTGGAAGTTAAAGCAGGGTCAGCACAGGTTAGTACCTGGATGGGATACAGCCAATGAATACCAGCTGCTATAGGCTATATTTAAGAGGAAGGAACTGGCAACTCACCTCTGAGTATTCCTTGCCTAAGAAAACCCTACAGAATTCATGGGGTCACCATAAGTCAACAGATGACTTGAAGGCACACACTGTTAGAGTAGAGAAAAGAATACGGAAGACTTTGGGTACTGCAGTGTTACTCCATTTCTTTACAAAGGTACAATCTGAGTGATAAAGATGTGACAATGATGAAGAGCCAACTCCTATGGTAGGTATGGGAATCAGGCAGCCCTCCAAAAGATAGGACCCAAAACAATGGGTTCAAATTAGAAGAAAAGAGATTCTGACTAAATATTGGGAAAATCTTCTGGACAGTAAAAACTGTTCTACACGGAATAGCCTATCTAAGAAGGTAGTATATTTCTCCTTCCCTGGGAGTTTTTAAAGAGAGGTTAAATGGCCACCTCTCAAGGGTGCTCTAATAGTGGATTCTTGTATGCCTAGACTAGATGCCCCTTGTACCTCCTTCCAACTCTATAATTCTATCATTTCTTCTTATCTGATCTGTTCCCCCAGCTTTCAGTCACAGTATATTATAGTTCTGTAGAGCATATCTTAAAATCTGGTTCCCCTTATCATTTGTTGTTCAGACTAGGCTTTCTGGAGTCATAGTCCATGTAGTCTCCAGAGGTTCCCAGAAGCAGAAAGTGACTACTAGACCCACCTACAGCTGCCCAGATACAGACTAAAGATGTCCAGAATTAAACTTTGCAGGTGTTGGTTCTTTGTGGTTTTCCTGTGATGAAGGAGTAACCATAATTTAGAGGTAATGTTTTTAACAAATATGAGATTCCCTCGGCATGTCATAACTTTCTTTGCTCTACTTGCTATATTGCTGTACTTTATGGCTTTTGGCTATCTGCCTGTTTCAGGCTCCTGGTCTTAACCTTTACAGAGATTTACAGTGATTCTCCTTCAATGTACAACTGAGATTTGTGTATCATATGCATCTAACATAAAAATACTGTATCAGAATAAAGTTGCCAGACCTGTAGTGCTGTTTTTGTCCTCATTTTTAAATTGTAGTTTTGGGCCCATTCTGGCATAAAGTTGAATGCTTTATGAGGGCCAGTTGTCTAAATGTTCATTTTTTGGGGCTATATGGACATGTTATTTTGGTGATTTTGGCAGTTGTGCTCAAAAAAATATTTTTTACGAACTTGACTACAACTTGCCCTTGCCATGGATATATAGATCTCTCTTCTTTAGGGTTCAGTTGTAGTTTTTGCTACAATTTGCTGGATGGTGATATGATTTCCAAATATCTCAGTCAATCAGGTGTCAAAAGACTCTTTGCAAAATGATTGATTGGAGCCATTTTGGAAGTGATCCACATGAACAGAGAGATTCTTGCTCTGTCCTTTGGTATCTCCAACTTTAGTAAAACAATATTTTGTATCTCTTGTCATGGAGAGATGTACAAATTGTCTTTGTACTGAAAGTTGGTACATCAGAGGGAAATGAAAAACAGGATATATTTCTGGAAGATGGAAGCAAGTTGTGCTGGACAGACATCTGTGACCAGAAAGAGAGCACTTTTAATGGTTGTGATGCTCTGTATGTGAACCCTTTCTCATGGACCCTGGCACTGTTTTAAAGATGTGGGGTCTCATCAATGGTAGATAGCTTGCTACTACACTGGGCCCTTACATTACATGTGGGGGATCCGTTCTGCCCCCCCCCCCCCCGCGTAAGACAAAAACCACATATGCTCGAGCCCCATTGAGTACAATGGGGCTTGTGCTTGCTGTGCCATTAATTTTATTAAAGTGCGCCTTCAGCATAAGCTGAAAGCCGCATATGGTGCACTTGTGTATACTATATTTTTGCCTACTTGCAGGTACAGCTCCCCCTCCCCCAGATTCTTTATCCACAGATTCAACATGGCTTGAAAATGTTCTAAAAATATATACATTCCAAAAAGCAAATCTTGATTTTCCCATTTTATATAAGGGGCACCATTTTACTATGCTGTTGTATGGTTGGGCTTGAGCATCCATGGATTTTGGTATCCACAGGGTCCTTTGGATACCAAGGGCTCACTGTACTTGCAGGGGAAAGCAAATTAACTTTCCCATCCATTATCATCCAAGTATCTTTAAATATGAAGACTCTCCCAAGCACAATGCATTATTAGAAGTGCCCTCCACCTTTTCTCAAAAGGAACTGTGAATAGGGGAGATTTCAGGCAGCCTTCACTATTCCTCAACCACAAGTGCTCAAGAACAATCACTGTCTTAATATTTTCTTAATGTTTTATCATTTTGTTCACTTATGACTGATAATTCCTCAGGAGTCTTAACTACATAGAAGTCTTGGTGGTCCAATTTTGTCAAATCATTTCAGGGGGCTAACCTTAACACAGTCTTGGGGATCAGGGTTCAAACTTCTCTGCTTCTCGCTATCTCTGTTCTTCTCTCCAGTTCTTCACAAATATTGAAACTAAATGAGAAAATTCTCAATGGAGAAGGGAGACAGAAACTACTGGAACAAGATGATTAAGTGGTTTCCCTCTTTATTGCTTGCAAAGAGACTTTTTATATTTCACTTATTTTCATTTTGTTTTTTCCAGTCAGTGCCTACAATAGTTATTTCTGCTGTTAATGTGGGAATAAAAAACCTCCTGAATTTTTATTGTGGAATTTTTCTGTTGTGTGTGTATGTACAAATTCTGCTATGGCAGCTGACAGAATGTGATGAAAATTAATAGAAACATGTTTAGCACACGTAGTTTATTTGAAACAGCTAAAATGCTAGATTGATTTAATTATATGCCTAGCTTGGTTTGGAAAATAGTCTACACAGAACTCAGTTCTGACTGCTATGGTACTTTAAGTGCCAACCTTCATAAGAGATTAAAAGAAAAGAAAGAGAGAAAGAATACAGGAAATAATTGCATCAGAATATAGGAAGTAATTTTCAATAACTAGACTGAAATAAAGACAAACTAGGGCCTCAGATTTAGAGACAATATGGTAATACACCCAAAATCAGGAGTTAACTGAATACAGGTTTTTGGTTTCTTTCTTTCTATCTTTCTTTCTTTCTTTGGTGGGGAGAGAACAGAGCAAGCTAGCCAGTCTTATTATTCCCCTGCACAATGGAATATTTTTCCATGGTAACCTCCTTCTCCATTCCATAGCAACATTAATACGATTATTTGACTTAATATGATTATTAGACAGTTTACAGGTTAAATGAGATCTCTACCTTGACTCTTGCTGTTCAGCGAAACACCAGTCAAACTAAAACTGTAGCAATTTGCATTGTTGTAAGGTGAGAGGATGATTGTTTTTACAATATAAAATTGCATAAACGAATTCAGTAGCACTTTTGAGACTAACTGTGAAAAAAAAAATCTAGAATAAGCCTTCTAGCATAAGTTTACAGTAACAGTTATTATACTGTTAATGAGGGAGAAGTGGAGATGCCCCAGTAAAACTGTGTAATGCACTTTGGGGAAGACCTCAACTAAACCCAACAAAGTTTCACAGGTGAAAATTGGAACATGTGTGGCCAAGCAGCATGAGAGTGTAGTCAAGGCAGCAAAAGTTATTAATAAGGAAGGGCACACAAGCTAGGAGAGGCTGCAGCAGTTTGCTTTTGCCTGAACCTACTGGGAAGGGCACAACTCCCCTCCCCTCCTCCCTGCTGAGTTAATTGTGAACTGCTTTTGCACTTTGAACTCAGTTTGCAGCAACTGAAGTTGAGGATGAAGTGGGTAAGTGTGTGGAGGAAAAAAACCTGGGACATTTTGAAAGTAGCTGAAAAAATGAGACAACAGACAACTAATTGGAACTGTCCCTGCAAATTTCAGATGGTTGGAGGGTATGTTCAACTAGGGTGGACAGGTTCAGTTGCATCTGGAAAATCTCAAAAATGGCTTTATCTCCTTTTTATTTTCACTGTTATATTGTTGTCAGTGTTTTGCCTCCATTTTTCAGAACCCTGTATAATACTGAAAACATCTCTGTGCATAAAGCCCATACAGTATTTAGAATGGACATATTACCTTTCAGACTTTGAGTTTTCATTTGTGCCCCTCCTGCAACATCTCCTAAAATAAAAAACTGGGAAAGTACTGTACTACTGGCAAATGTTCTGGTTGCCAATAATAAATTGTGATTATGCCCCACATTCCATTTGCACAGGAAATAGAATTGCAATTGATGTAAGCCTCGTGGCTTCTTGCATCTTCCATGAGCTCTTATTTCAGCAGAGTGATGGTGGGGATCCATAAACAGTGAACTGCAGACTGTGCAAGGTTCTGAGTGTGATGAATGAAGCAGGTTACACCTCTCATGAGTACTGTCTGTGTCTGCTGGCAGAGGCGGACAAGCAATATGGCTTCAATTGGCTGCAAGTACTTTGCTCAAAGTGATATTTGCATTCCGCTGTAGGGCTACAGTATTTTTTCAAAATGAAAATATGGACTTTGCCCAATTTCCTCTGTTGGCAAGGAGTGAAAATCAAAGTAAACATGTGGGAGTTGTGCCCACTGAGCAAGCTCCCTCCTTATTGGATTTCATTTGAGTCGTCTCTCAACAGAGCTCCCCCCCCCCCCTCATTTCTTTGTTCCTCCAGGCCTGTTGGTACTTCTTTCTTGTGCACTGATGGAGCTGTTTTGGCTACCTAAGAATTGAAGAGTTAAAAGAGGGTTCTGGGGCTGCTCCTCCACCCCGACAACTGTGTAGCTAGCATTGCGGTTGACAGAAACTCCAGTCCTGCACCACATCCTTTGACACATGCAGGCTTCTTGGCAGGGGAGGAAGTGCCTTTGTCATGAAGGCACATTTCCTTGTCCTCTTCCTCTTTGCTTCCCTGAGATGGTGTAGGAAACTGTTGGCCCTTTTGGCCAGAGGATTTCACCTATATATATATATATTACACCACCATCATCATCATCATCATCACCACCACCACCACCACCATCAAATTATTATTATTAGTAGTAGTAGTAGCACATTGCAAGGCATTTCTAAAACTGTGCAGCTGGAACGGAAATAGTAGAAGTTAGGAATGTAATGCTGTCCTCTGCTCAGAAGTAAAAACTCATTCTGTTTAGTGGGAGTTGGTCCCCAGTTAAAAGTATACAGGACAGCAACTATAAGTCCCTGTTTGAAAACAGTAGAACAAGAAATTGACAGAGGGTGGTTTAGTCTCCCCCGGAAGCAATTTTAATACACAGAGTAAATTCTTTTAAAAAGTTAAAATGTAAATATCTTCGCTATTTGGCAGTGCTGTTAGGTGACACAAGTAGGAATCACTTCAATAGTTTTTGTCGACTATTATGCAAATTTTGATATGCTAATTAATTAAAATGTGTTTGTACTTAACTGTGTGTTGTGTTGCCTTCTAATGAAATATAAAACTGTGTTCTTTTCTATTCAAATGATCTGAAAGTATTTGTTAGGATTAAAGTTATGTTACAAATTTAGATAGAACTCAGTTTGCTTGCCATTAATCAGAGTCATGGAGGAGAGGATAAATACAACTTTTTCTGTGCTTGGGCACTCTGTTCGGCTGGTTTGCCAGTAGAATTGTTAAAACAGAGATGGCGGTCTTGTGTTTGAACATTTCAGTGGCAATTCTTTGTTTTCTTATTTATTAATTCCAGTTTTGCATTAATTAATGACATTAGATTCATTAATATTTGAAATAGAAAAATCTTTCATAGATTATACTTTGTTTATATAGACCATATTTAGACATTACACTAAACTACTGCCTTGGACTTTCACCCACTTTTCTAGTATGGATATAAGGAGTCTATTATTATTATTATTATTATTATTATTATTAACCTTTATTTATAAAGCACTGTAAATTTACACAGCGCTGTACATACAATCTTTTTAATTGGACGGTTCCGTGCCCTCAGGCTTACAATCTAAAAAGACACGACACAAAGGGAGTGGTGGTGGGGAAGGGGCCTCTCTAGTAGGATAATACATATAAAATACATAGCAATACAGGAAATGATTCAATAAAACAGGCACGAAAAGAACATCTAGTTTACATTAATCTCTGTTTAATATGTCACCTAATGTCAACCAACAATTAACTAATATTAACTGTTGTTTACATTAACAGTATTTTGTTTAAACAAGCCAGCATCATAAGTCACTTTGCCTTGTTTTAATAAGCCACATATTGCTACACATTGTAGCATTAACCACAAGCTTTCAGATTCGCCACAATAAATTGTGATTAAAATGGAAGTTAAAACATTATAAGAACTTTGTAAATCTTGAGAAGGAGAACTGTTGAAGAACCTAGCTACTGCTTTATCTGAATATCTGATTAAATATATACATGTAATGCAATGTATACATTAAACATTAATGTAGAAAGTAGTACACCAGATATAGTTCTGAACTAAATACTTGCAGCAGATAGCAAAAAACCAGCCATGTTACTTTTACCCACTTACTGCTTTTCTGTTTCAGTAGCTTCAAGAAGCGATCTCACTCTGCAAAACAGTTAACTCATTGTTATTTTTTCTTTCTCTGTTGTCAGTAACATGTGGTTATTATAAATACAAATAAATAAATTACACCCAAGTCTTTCATATCATTTGATACCAGGGATGGAGAATCTGTGGCCTACTAGGTTGTTTGGACAACCTTTGGCCTTCTTGGCTAGTGCTAATGGAAACTAGAATTCAGTGACAACTGAAAGGCCACAGGTTCTGCACCCTGTCTCAAATTATTGTAGACACAACACTTTCCAAAGTTAATTGTCCACATTTTCAGAAGTACATAAGAGGAAATGTTGTCCACTGGGTAAGGAAACACTGGTAGATGTACATGTACGTGTGGATCAGAATGCTAAGATCAAAAACACATGACTGTTTCCCCAATGCTAGTTCAAATGTAGAACTGGAATACTCGAAATCTATTTCCTGTAGTTTATAACCAGGTCACATAAAAGTTAAAACATTATAATTAACACCATATACTTTGGTGCAAACTAAGACAGAGGAACAGTGGGTTATGGTTGCTAAGGTAACCTTAATATTGAAGACACTATAGCACTGAGTTATATTTGAAGTGTAATTTAATACTTAGACTTTCTTGAAAAGTGATAGGACATGTTAATAGTTGGAATGTCAGATACAATATCTGTAACATTAGTTGCAATCATAGCTATCTTGTTTTAATTTTTAGGGATTTGCAAAACTGCCAGCTTCATCATTCTGGTTTAGTGAGAGCAATCTGTATCAGGAAACAGCCTGGATATCTGTTCTCAGTTCAGACCAGGAGTATTTATTCTTTAAGACCCCTGAAGCTGAAGGTTAATTTGAAAATTAGTGCTTAGGGCTTGAAGTTCAATATGTAGCAGCCCCTGTTCTTCCAAAGAGGCAAAGAGAAATTTACAAATAACTAAGACTGTGAGATGACAAAAGATATTCTATTAATCATGTGCATTTTAGTGAATTACCTGTTCAATTTATGCACATGTTTGCAGGAGGGTAGTACCAGTAATTCTAAAACAGGAAGCATCTTGGTTTTAGGTGATACACATACAGGGTGTAACAGGCATCAACTCAGAAGAGACACTTCTGTGTGTGAGAAGAAGGGGTGATACTTCCTTTAAGGTGGTGCTTGCCATCTAAAGTTTTGGGAAGCATGTGTGGGCATGCTTCTCAAAACACATACCTATTGTTGCCTGGTTAATCAGAGCACCTTTTTAGTTGTTTAGAACTTTTTAAAAATGATTAAGCATTATGGCCCTACCTAAAGGAACTTCATTATGATTGTTTAGCGCAGCAGCTATGAATTCATATCCTCATTTATCTCTGTTCCAAAAGATGGTTCTGAGACCTAAGTATACATAGCTTCACATAGCTCATTAGGCTAGATCAGGGGTCAGCAATCTCTGGCCCGCGGGCCGGATGCGGCCCGTGGAGGCCTTACCGCTGGCCCCTGCCTGCCCCTGTCACTACCGCCGCCGCCGATTGCGGCTTTCGCCGCTCCCAGTCGCCGCCATTTGGTCGCGTGAGACTTCGCCGCCATTTAGAAAAAAATGGCGGCGCCTAGAGGCGAAGTCTCACGCGACCACAAGTAAGGTCGCGCGAGACTTCGATGGGCTCTGAGAGGTGTGCTGCGGCCGCCGGTGCCCTCCAAGGGCCAGCAAAGAGGGGGCCAGCAAAGAGGGGGAGACCTCCAGCGCTGGCGGCCCCCACCGGCTTTTTTGCCGGCCTCTGACAGGGCCTGGGGCCCCGTCAGGGGCCAGCAAAGATGGGGAGGCCTGGCCCCCGGAGGGTGGAAGCTCCGCCCCTGGCATGTGGCTCCGCTCCGATGGGTGGAAACTCCACCCCTGGCCCCCGGCCCTGCCCCCGCCCCCCGAGGCGGCCGGCAAAAAACCCCACCCCCGGAGGGTGGAAGGTCCACCCCCCGGCTTTGGCCCCCAGTTGCCTGAGGGACAGCAACTCGGCCCCCGGCTCAAAAAGGTTGCCTACCCCTGGGCTAGATCCTAGTCCTGGAACATGATGTTCCTGGTTCAAGCCCTTTTGTGTGCTTTTGTATGCACATTACCTTGGATTTCTTTCTGTAAAGCTAAATTCTATATCCAGCACCTGCATGTGCATTTTGATTCATCTTGTAGTACTGGATGAACAGATCTAAGTAAATTCCTACCATTATAAACACTGGCACTTGTAAGGAATGAAAAGAGATAATCTTTCTTCTCTTTTCTCCAAGAGATGTTTGCATCTTCCACTCTCTGCATCAACCAAGAGTACCCTTCAAGTGCATGTAAGATCTTAGCACTAGAGTCACATTTTTAAAGGACATGTATGTTGGCTTTCTGTTAGCATTCTGTGCTGATTGAGCACAGTCAGCTAAGGAGCAAATGAGTACATTCAGTCCTCATTCAAATGTTTTGTGATATTCCTTAGCCCTCACTTCATTTTTGTATTTCTGTATACCCAGGGGTCCTGCCAAGTTTGCAGATACCTCAGCATGTTGTACATGAATCGTGCCATTCTCTGATCCTCAGAGAAATTAGTTCACTCTTTTTATATGTGATATAAAAAGCAGCTAAAAATGGGGCTGTGGGACTTACCTATCCAGCTGGTGGATCTGCAGGACCCAGAAAGCAGTCCCTTCCCACAAGAGACAGCTGGTGGCAGTGGGATGTTGCTGCCACTCCACAACTTTTCCAGGTCTGGCAGAGCCACTGGCCCACTAAGAAAGGGAGGCAACTCACTTTCTGGCTCAGTCAGTAGACCTGCTGGACCCAGAAGGCAGCCCCTTCCCACCAGGGACCACTGGGCTGGGCTGGGCTGCTGTTGTCACCTGGCAGCCTTTTTCCAACTCCACCAGCAGCCCTAGAAGGAGCTTCCAGGCAAAAGCAGCACCCCATCCTCAAAAGTGGCTGCAGCGAATGAATGGCAGAGGCACCCTGGCTGGTGGTAGCGGGTGGCCAGGGGAGTCTTGGGACAGGCCACCTCACCAGGTGCTCATCCCCCCTCTGAAGTGTCACCCAGTGTGGTTCACACACTCTGCACCTCCCTTGTGAAATCCCTGTAGCAGACACAAAATTCCCTGTAGCAGACACAAAATACTGCAAGATCATTGATCCCAAACTTTGGTTCTCCAGATGTTTTGGACTTCAGCTCCCAGAAACCCCAAACATTTTGAGCAACAGCCAGGAATTCTGGGTGTGGAAGTCCAAAACATCTGAAGAACCATAGTTGGGGAACCACTGCTCTAGACAGACACAAAGTTGCCCTGGGATTGGTTTAAGACCCAGTCAAGGAGGGAAAGTTTTTTTTGTATTTTTGGAGTTTATCACACGGGAGAAATTTCTCTTAATTTTGAATGAAAAGAAAGTGGGGCCAGAATGCATTCATGTGAATTCCACTAGTTCAGCAAATTTACGTGAATTCGAATTGTGTTCGAACTGACGTCCCATTGCCCCAAAATAGCTTGCGATTGCTCAAAATTACGTATGGTAGTCTGTCACGCAATAACATGAAACCCCATGATTGCGTTCGGATTGCCATTGGATTATACTTCCAATTTCCCTTGTCTGATAAACTTCTTTGTTTTGCTTTGCATTTTGCCATGCAACCAGGAGAAGAGCCATGCAACAAATACCACAGGACTGCTCCCTAACCATGTAAATAAGTACCAGATATATTATGTGACCTTATGTCTACTTGTTTTTGCTACCTCTCAAACCCAGTCATGAATAGAGAGGACAAGTGTTACAGGAAATCATGAATGGTTTCACGAGTCATAAAACAGGTTGTAGGCAGAGATGCTATCAACCATTAAGGTACTTGTCTAAATGCCATTTGTGCTACCTGAGTGAACAGTTTTGCTGTGCTTACCATATTACACTGCTATCTCTTTATTGCTGGGTACTCTTGTCTCCAGTGTTAGCCCAAATCCCTTCCTTTTCACATCTCTTCAATTAGCAGCAGCAGGAAACCTGAGCTCTTGGAATGAACTGGTCTGATCTGGGACTGCAAAGCTGAGGAATCTATTTTCTGGGATGAGGGAACTGCTTGCAGGCGGCAGCTGTGATTATACATTTGCACATCCTGAACTGTTGCACTGGGACAACAATCTGGGTGTTATGATGCATTATTCCAGCACACACACACACTCCCCCCACACTGCAAGAGTACTGTAGTTCTTGCATCCAGTCACTTTGCACAGAACCTGACGAGAGCCAGCTTGTTAATTTCTCAATTTTGTGTGAGTTGTGTGGATGCTCACATGGGCTTCTTTTGTCATGAGATTCTCTCTTGTTCTGAGTCCACATGATAGGCCACCTTCTGTATTTTTCTTGCCATTTGATTGACATATAAAATGTGAAAAGTAATTACATGTCCAGGGGTGAGTCCGTTTCTACCTGAATGAAGACCCATAGAAAAGGTTGCTGAACAAAAGAGGGCAGGTATTTAAAATGATTTGCACTGGGAGTCAAATATCCTAGGTATTTTTGGTTTTAAAACTTTTTGTAAATGTTTTTGATTTGTTGTTATGGAAGCTGCCTTGGGTCCCATCCTGGGAGAAAGGCAGCATATAAATAAAGTAAATGCATTAATAAATAAATAGGTTCATAATTGGTCTGCATTGTTGTATGGCTGCCACTTTCCTTCCCTTGTATGTTGTACTGTACTCCAAAATGGTGCTTCAGAGGTGCATAAGGGGATTCAACTCCTGTCTAAAAGAATGCCTCAGGACTTGCTATAGAATGGTCATTGGTCACATGAAGGGCTTCTGGAGTGACACATATACTGTTGTGTCATTCTATATGTGATGATACATTATTTTCTTCTGTATATGGCAGTGATGGCGAACCTATGGCACGCGTGCCAGAAGTGGCACTCAGAGCCCTCACTGTGGGCACATGTGCCTTCGCCCCAGCACAGAGTTTGCCAGAGTTTGTTACTAGAAAGCCAGAGGGACACGACACTTTGCAGTAAATAAGTGGGTTTTGGGTTGCAGTTTGGGCACTCGGCCTCTAAAAGGTTCACCATCACTGGTATATGGCAAGTAATAACAGTGCCCCTGGCTTGTGGGCACTGGTGGAGTTTTTAGGGATGTGTATTGTTTCTCTGCCAATTTTGTATGCACATTGGATACAGTTGCTGTTTTCTCAATCTCCAGTCTTGTCCCAGTGCTATATAAGTATAGGATTACTCTGTCCATCTAACTCATGCAGACAAACAGCGCTCTTTACAGTCTTTACAAGGCTCTAATGTAAGGTATATCTATTATTTATAAGGTCAGTTGTGAGCAGAACCCCACATGGAATGAATTCAAAATGCCTTACAGAAAGCTAAATACCATGTGTTTGTGATAAAGTGCTGTACACAATTTAGTCTCGGAATATTAAGCAAAAATCCTCCCAATTTGTAATCAAATATGGTCGGTATTATAGCCTTAAAACATTTATATATATATTTTCCTTTCAGCATACATATTGTTATATTATCCTCCGTCACTGGTCTAAAAATTTCTCTTAGGGATCTGCATGAGTTGTCCAGGGTTACTTTTACCATTGATAATGTGACTAGTCCAACCAGATTTCATGCTAAAATAGAGGCTGCTCTCAGTTATTAGCCTTTACAATAACTCTTCTATTATACAATATAGTTAGGTTGTTAGGTAGTTTTAGGTTCTTCCAGGGATCCATTGTCAGGAGTAAAGAGTGCTTCCAGATGTTCAGCTCCTAGCAATATGCAATCTTTGTTCTTCTGCTGGGGCTACAAGCAACAGGGGCATTGTGCTTTTTCAGTATATCTCATTACATTTTATACACACTAGTGGTTGTGAGATAGCTGTGTAAATGCAAATAGAGAAAGTACACTGTATATGAGCCACTTTTAAAAAAAGACATTGTTTTTAGTCAAATTTTTCAAAGAATAAACATTTAACTTGCCATATAGTGCAAAAAGTATGATTGCCTGATTACTTTCAAAACTTGTAAAGCATTGTCAGTCATGTCAGAAACCTACAAAAATTAAGAGCTTTCTCTAGAGATTAGAATCAACAATGGGTAGTTTATAGAAATGTGGAATCGATCATTAGGTTTGACTTAAAGGAGTGGAAGTGACATTTATTTAAAAAGTTGGGGTTTACATCTGTCAGCTGTTGGGCAGAAAACTGCCAAGAGGTTTTTTTTATTGCTTGTGTGTTTGTAATTATTGCGTGCAAATAACTGGTTGCAAAAAGCTGACTTATATTTTCATGAAGAAGTCTGAGAATGACTGGCTTCAACATCAATTGTAAGCCAAGTATTTTCTGAATATATATCAGCATGTATTGTTACTGAGTTACTGAGTGTAGCATCGATCTTATATGATTGTACAGTTATAATACGGATTAGACAGAGATGCCATGTTACACTTTCCTGACAGTCTGGTTTAAATAGTTTTGGATAGCTGATAAAGACTGGTAGAAGAGAATCTCTGCTCTTAGTTAACTATGGTGCTGGCTAGACGGGCCCTATGGGGCGCCGTCATGACATGTGAGGGGCGGCGCTTTCAGATGCCCCTCGCATGTGACGAGGGCATCAAAATGGCGGCACCCTGTACATAGGGGCACCGCCATTTTGACATGACAGACGCCTAGTATCCTCACATCTCGGCGCCCTTGTGATGCCGCACGTGCGCCATTGGCACCTTGTGGCATCACAACCGTGCCACAGAAAGAACCCGCTTTTTGCGGGCCCTTTTTGCTGTGCAAAGGAGCCGCGCGGTTTGTCTGCTGTGGCTCCCTCGCGCAGCAAACCAGGGTGGCGGCAGACCGCCCTTTTTGGGCGGTCTGTATCCTGCCTATGTCAAATAGATATATTTCCCATTCTGCTATATACATAATACATACTACCAAATGTAGCAACTTGGGATGCCTGTGAATTCACAGATGCCCGTGTAGAGATGCATAGTTCTGCAACAGAAGAGAGAGTGTATTCCTTAGTGGAGAAATGGCTATGTTATATTGTTTAGGGTAGTAATATCCTATATGTGTTAACTATAGAGAAGTCTGCTAAAGAGAGGGAAAAGATATAAAGATTTAGTCCTTATGAAAATGTAACAACTTACCTATCATATATTGTAATGTAAAAAATGTATGATGTTTTACATTGAATGTAATTACTGTATAATAAAATCAATGTGCTAGTCTATGGTGCAGGACAGACAGTCCTGAAGTGCTGTGCCGCGAGCGATACTAGGGTTAGGGACCATGCACCAACTGCATGGGCCCTAACCCTAGCACGGCATGGCGGCAGCCTGATGGTGGCGTCTCGTCCACACAGGTGCTGCCATCTTGACATAAGTGACGTGCAGCATATACATGTTGCTGTGCATTGCTTACATCATAAGTGCATCACTGGCACATTTGTGATGTGCGCTGGGCACTGTAAAAAGAACCCGTTTTTTCCGGGTTCTTTTTACTCCGTAGGGACACTGCACAGTTTGGCTGCTGTGGTGCTCCAGAGGGAATCAGGCCACTGCCAGCCTGGACTTAAGAGAGGTATATACCGGGCCTATGTTTCTCCATATAGAGAATGAATAATAATAATAATAATAATAATAAGTTTTATTTATAGACCGCTATTCCACAATGATCATAGCAGTGTACAGTAAAAATTGCAATAGAATACAATACAAAATACACAGTGACAGTTAAAGGAGGGAGGGGCTTCGTCCTTCAGGCAGTCCCTGATGTTGCTGGGTCTGTCTGATCGCTCCCTCTCAGGCCAAGATGACAGTTAAGGAGGGAGGATCCTCTTCCTTCAGGCAGTCCCTGATGCTGCTGGGTCTGCCTGATCACTCCCTCTGAGGCCAAGATGACAGTTAAGGAGGGAGGGGCCTCTTCCTTCAGGCAGTCCCTGATGTTGCTGGGTCTGCCTGATCGCTCCCTCTGAGGCCAAGATGACAGTTAAGGAGGGAGGAGCCTCCTTATGTATGTATGGCCTGTTCCACATGGGCAAAAAGTACGTGCTTGGCACGTACTAGGGTTACGAAAGGGTGTCCCTTCCGGACGCCCTAACCCTAGTACGTGCCAAGCACGTACAAAATGGTGGCGCTGTTTCTACATGGGCGCCATCATTTTGACGTCGCAGACGCTTAGCGTCCGCATGTTGTAGTGCGGAAATGGCGCCACAAGTGTGCCATTGGCACCTTGCGGCATCATTACCGTGCAGCAAAAAGAAGCTGCCTTTTGCAGCTTCTTTTTCCACCACTGGGAACCCTCCCCCTTTGGAGGCTGAGGCTTCCTGGTGGCAGAAATGGAGGTGCCAGCAGAAAGGGCGGTCTGTAAAGCGCCCATGTTTTGTGTTCATGACTGCATATAATAAACAACCAAAAAGACTAACAGAGAACTTACTTATTCTCCCATTTAAATCTCCTGAGATCCCAATACTTCAAGATGCTCATTTGCAGTGTTAATGTTAATTCTGCCTGTCTGGATTTTGCTGTTGATCACAAGGTGGACATCCAGGTGGTCAGAGAGTGAGAAAAGGGCCCCAGACAGATACAGATTAGGTGACAAATTGCAAAGGACCCCCAGTCCCTCAGTCTAATGAGATAGTGGTGGGAAACCACTCCTGTTTTAAGGTGTTCCAAAAGCCAATTTCCAAACAGTAGCAAAGTTTCATCATACTGTATGGCTGTACCCGATGTTCTTCACTTGAGGATTATAAATTCTACACATCATAAAGAAGCAATAAAATTATTTCTTTCTGCAGCTGAGAATCTGGTTAAACTGGAACACATTGATTTGTAATGATTTTATCTCACTGAAATAATCTTTCACTCTTCACTTCTATCCAGAATGTAATGTGCCCAAATGTAACAGCAATAAACATAGGGAAAACGGAGCACTTAAAATTCTGATGGAACTGATATATAAAATGTTTAAAAACTGTCAGCCTTTGGAGGCAATTTGAATTTACCTTAACTGGCTGGTTTGAGAAGAATGCAATACAGGCCAACTCATAGACCAGTTTAAGCTATTGACATCCATTACAAGCCCATTAGATAAGCCTTCATTAACTTGGCCTTGCTCCTCAACTCCTTTGTAGGCTGGGGATGATAAAATTGCCCCACCTGTTGTATTACTGAACAGAACAATGTCTTGTAATGTAAAAGAAACATTTTTAATAATTAAAATGCATTTAACCTTATGAAACTGCTGCTATAATGATTGCTAACTATGTTGGGGACCTGGCAACTCTAATTATCTTTCAAACTCCAAAATGAAGTATCAGACAATTTGAAACTAAACTTGGGAGGGACACAAGATGGTTTTGAATCTCACAATGTTCTGAAATGAGCTTGAATGAGGTGAGACATTTTTTTTGGGGGGGGAATCAATAGTCCTGGAGAAAAGACTTTTATGTGGACTTAGATAAGCACAATTATTTTCCTTTGCTAACAGGACAATTCTGTGCATGTTTATTTGTTGTATTTGACTTGTCAGCTGTCCGCACAATATGTTATGAACTGGCAATTTATATTGCATATAAATAATGAGAGCCAGTGTGGTGTAGTGGTTTGAGCACTGGACTATGATTATGGAGACTACAGTTCAGTTCCCTGTTCAGCCATGGAAACTCATTGGGTGACTCAGCCTCAGAGGAAGGCAAAGGCAAACCTCCTCTGAACAAATATTGACAAGAAAACTCCATGATAGGATCATAAGTTAGAAATTTAGGGCTTTAAGGTCATCATAAGTTGAAAACAATGTGAAGGCACACATCTGTTTGTGGAACTGACAGTGCAATCCTTTACAAGACTGCTCAAAAGCAAGAAAACATAGGATCACACCTTTTCTTTTTAATAAACTTTGGGTTTGCAATCTGCTGTTCTTATGGTAGCAACTTGACAAAAAATCATATGTTTCTCATGTGTGCTTTGTAAGATTTTAGTGATTCAGCCCTGTTTTACACTGAAGAGTTCTTAAAGTGAATTGTCATAAATATGAAGTTTCCAACACCAGAATCTTTACTGACCCACATGAAGTAGCATCCTGCCCCCTTAATATCACATTATCAAAAATTTACTATCAGTGTTATGCTCTGTACTATATGATATTACATTGTGACATGGGTGAGCAGATCCCCTTATTTAAACACCAATAGCAGGCTTTTGTCTAATGTTTTTCAAATAGTTATCCTGGTAGCCAACCCAACAATTACTCAGTTATCAATAATATTCCTTTCCTTGCAAGTCATTATGCCACGTCTTTGCTAATTCTAAGAGAAGTGTCAAGTTAGGAAGTAAACCATAATCTCTGAACATATGCTAGATATAATGACACATGGCCTAAACAAGTGAGTGAGGAAATGACAAGGCATGTACCCTCTGACATATGGACAGCATGATTATCTTGACTTTTCTATTTCCAAACTAGAGGTTGCCTTTATCTTTCAACAAAAAGTTCCTTCTTGCTTAGAAGAATTCAGTTTCTTCACTAACATGCTGGTTTGGGCTATTTAAGGGAAAGGATTTAAGAGACATCTGGAAATGCAAATCCATGACTAATTAACTTGCCCACTGATATGATGGCAAGTCTCTTTCTGCAACAGTGATCTCAAGAATACAGATGTCCTAAGGAAGATGACACCATTCACTTGGGAGCAGCAAATGTGCAACATAGAAACACATTTGTTATTTTATAAAACAATACACACTCTTAATTATACTCTAAGTGTGAATTAAAAATAATGAATGTTAGCCAGATCAGCTTGTGTATTCCTGTTTATAAATTGTAATGTTTGACTTTTTGGAAAAACTGCTCAGTATAGGAGCATATAGGTCCATACTATTTCAAAATAATGGAGATAACTTGTGCATATAGTACTATGTATATCATTAAATAAATTCCAGCTATTTTTTTAAAAATTAGACATGACAGTAAAATCTTATTACTAAAGTGTCTCATATTCAAAAGGAGTACACTAGCGAAGACAGTGAATAAGTGGAAATCTAAAACTGAATTCTATGGCTTCCTTGTTCTTTATCCTAACATGATGTTGTTGCTATCCAAATAAGCCAAATAATTAATTCCAATTATTCATTATCTCCTCTAGTACAATTTATTCAACTACAGTTACAATTTACGGTTTACAATACAATGTTACAAGTTAATTAATTAATTAATTAAAATATTTTGTTTCCCACCCTTTTAGCATACGATCACATGATGGCAAACAGATAAAACAATGTAAACAATTTACCTAATTCCAGGGACAAGCTGCCCCCAATAATTCATTCTCTAGTAACTGATCATTTTAGATCAATGGTTCTCAGTCTTTAATCTTCCAGCTGTTTTGGACTTCAGATCCCCAAATTCCTAATCGATGACTTCTACGAATAGCAGTCTAAAAACACCTGGAGGGCCAGAGTTTGAGAAGCACTGATTTAGATAACTGTTACTACATGGGACTGCACTTGAAGACAACAGGAGGCTGCAGTTAGGCCAATATGTGGCAGCAAGACTGTTGGCATGATCATCAAATAGAAACCATATGACTTAGATTTCTAGTTTTGGATGTGTAGTTTTGGTTTCTCACAGTGATAAGAAATATGGACATTCCAAGGAATATACCTCCATTATTTAGATGTGTTCAGATTGTGTTCTGACACTTAGGTTCTAAAATAGAACATTTTTTGTTTTCAAATTTTAATTTTTATCGCGTATAAGGAGTTAAGGAGCAGCAGTTTTCAACTCTTGGGCTGTATTTTTTATTCACATGTGTTTTACTATCTGATATACCCTAGAAAGCTTGGATGTAGACTAATGCTGCATCTGTCTTCCTTCTGAAGAATGCACAATGCAAACGCACACACTCTAACAGACATGGTGCTTGAAACAAATTACTCATTGGAATGGAGCACACGATATACTGGCTCCTTTAATTATACCTTTAAGCTAGTTGTCTTTTATATGACACTCTGTACGCTTGCTAAAATGCAGTCTTTGCTATTGGCATCTGTTACTCTTTTTTATATCAGTATTTTACCATTTTTCCTTTGGGTGCTTGGCCTTCTATCATTCTTGTACAGACAAAACAGAAGGTAGTGAAAGCTTTCTGTAACAGATGCATCTGCTTTCACATTTTTGAAAGTGGTGGCAGTAAAACTTCAGTATGGTTCTTTACATTTACTGATTGCTATATCGTTTTGATATTATTAAGATAATTTTAAAAGATAATTATTAACAGGAAACTTTTAGGAAACCCTCCCCATCTCTTTTTTAAAAAATGCCACTGTACACACTTTGTCTCCATGGATGTAGTAAAAAAGGATTAAAATGCTAGATCATCTCTTTATGTCCCACACTCCTCTTTCTGATTGTTCTCTTCCTCTCCTCATTCACTGTTTCACAGCCTCCCAGAGTGGTCCTCTGTCAAGAAGCAATTGAGCAACAATGAGTTTACATGATGATACATCACCTGATCATTTCAGGCTGTTAATTACTTTGTTAATTAGATTTAATTACTAAATCTAATGCCTTGGACAGATATTTCCATAAGATGGGGTGGACAAAGTGTAACCTGTAGGACATATGAAGCCACCAGACCCATCAGTGTGGTCCCCCAAACCCCTGGAACTCTCCCACCTGGCAAAATTCAGAGCTAACAGAGACCAAATAGTGCATACCCTTCAACATTTCTCAAATGAAATCTGGGATACATGTGGCCAAGCAACATCAAATAGTGGTCAAAATGACCAAAGTTATTAATGAGGAAAAATGCACAAGCTAGGACAGTGGCTGTTTGCATTGGCCTGTGCCTACTGGGAAGGGCAAGAATCCTCTCTCTCTGATGAGATAATTGAGTACAAACTTCATTTGCACTTCAAACTCAGGAGCTTATCGCATTAACAAAT
Source organism: Sceloporus undulatus (assembly GCF_019175285.1). Taxonomy (NCBI): domain Eukaryota; kingdom Metazoa; phylum Chordata; class Lepidosauria; order Squamata; family Phrynosomatidae; genus Sceloporus; species Sceloporus undulatus. The sequence continues at coordinate 57,308,320 of NC_056526.1, forward strand.
AAGCCGGTTTACCTCTTCCAGCTTGAATTCAGGATCTGGGGTGTGCCTGGATGTTATCATACCTAAATTGCCGCCTATCTAGCCAGGATGTCACCACCCGGATGCATCCCAGGTCGAAGCCTGGCTCAGCTGGCCAATTTTTGAAGTCGGAAAGCTCACCGACTTCAAAAAAGTGCTGGCTGTGTGAGGCTTTGACCTGGGATGCATCCAGGTGGTGGCATCCTGGTTAGATAGGTGGTGCTTTAGGTATCATAACATGCGACCACATCCCGGATCCTGAATTCACGCTGGAAGAGGTAAACTGGCTTATTCGTTAATGCAATAAATTCCTCAGTTTGCAGCAACTGAAATAAGCTGAGGACAAAGGGGGAAATGGGAGAGGAGAGAGAAACCTAGACATTTTAAAAGCAGCTGAAAAAGCAGGACAGCGGAGGATTAATTTGCACTGTCACTGCCAAACTGGGATAGCTAGAGGATATGAGCAGTACTGGTACTGTTTGCTGCAGCTTGCTACTGTCAAGCCTTGGCTTTTTGAGGCAGCAGAATTTTTCCTGTTTCATGCAACCCACAATTATAGTCCTAGTCACAATAATCTAACAATATCTATGGTACAGTGCTACTGCCATATTACCAGAGTATAAGAAAAAACAACATATGCAAAACATTGCCTTTAATGGCATATATTTCTTTAGTACTCTAGTCTAGGTTTTTGCCCTTTGTTTTAAAATAGTGATCCAAAACATGCAGAACAGCCTAGGAACCTGATCCCTCTGCTACTGATTATTTACTCTCAGTATTCTCTATACCCAGAAATATGGTACAATAGGTTTTGAGAGTGAGTGTGGTATAGTGGTTTGAGCTTTGGACTATGACTCTGGAGACCAGGGTTCAAATCACCCTTTGGCCATGAAAACCCACTGGATGACATTGGGCACATGATACTCTCTCATTCTCAGAGGATGGCAATGGCAAATCCTCTCTGATGAAACTTGCCAAGAAAAACTTATAATAGGCTTGCTTTAGATTTGCCATAAATCAGAAATGACTTGAAGGTACACAAAACAGACACAGAGGTTTAGTATGTTCATGATAGATCCTTTGTATTTTTGCTCTCTCAGATCATAATCAGAGGAGAATAGTTTCAGTTCAACCTATTGGTTAGGACAAGATCACATAACCTTTTAACCCAAACAGAAACATTTCAGAGCAATAATTTTAAAGGTATGATTAAATCAGTATGTTATCTGCCAAAAGTCAGTCAGCTCTATATATATTCAATGTGTTGAAATTTAGTGCAACATTGCAGTGAAATATTTCAAACAGCAAGACTGAATAATTTTCTCTTTTTTGTATTCAAATCCCATGCTTCTAAAACTCACTGTATGGTATTATATGTGAAAGAAAATATTGCATTCTCAATATTATCATGAAGAATTGTGTGGTCTATTAAACAAGAGCACAGGATACTAAAAAGTCTGACCCTGGTTTTATAAGTGGCACCCTACTTGGTATTATTAGCCACAGCCATATATTATCAGCATGTCACTTCAAAATGAATTATTCAGCATAATTGCTTATAAATTATGCCAATCACTAAACAGTCCAGTCTCCAGTCTTTAAGGATTTTCAGTGTCAGAGACAATTGCTTTCCAGTGTGATGATAATCCCTGAAATGAAGTTATAGCAGTGAGACAGTGATTAATTTAAGTCTAGCTGCTGGCATAACTGTTTAGGCTGATATCATACATCATCACCAAGTGTAGCTGCACCAGATACACAACTCACTAGAAATGCAAGGTGTCTTATTCATTTGGTGGCTGCATACCTGATTAGCTAACTGTGGTTAGGTGGTCAAAAACATTTTGTTTGACCTGGACTGCATTCTATTTATTCTCTGTGACATGTGAAGCTATGAGATCTATACTGATCTTTGTTTCTCCTTACCTTTTTCATCCTCTAACTACATATTTCTCCTTTTATTTTTGCTTCCCCCATTTATCCCCATAAGGATTGGGTGAAGCTATAGCTTTGTGGTAGAGCAGATGTTCTGTATATAGAAGCTTCTTCCACATCCAGTCCCAGGCTTGTCGTCTTACAAGGATCTCGGGTAGCAAACCACTGCCAGTCAGAGTAGAAAGCATCCTAGTATGCCCTCACCACATATAAACAATATTACAAGGCATGATCTTGGCCCATGAAGTTTAAGATAAAGGGCTAGATCCAAAGAATTGAGGACAGAAAGAAAATTATAAAGTGGAGGCCATGACCATTGTGTTGTGGTTGTGATCACATTCACCTTTGGCAGTCATGGCTTGCTTTCTACAGCAATCCAAATTTGCCTGAAACTGCTGTAAAATGTTGACATATTATCAGTGATAAATGCACTGATAATGCACTGAACTTAATGCTTAATTTCAATACCTTTTCAGAAAAGCCATACATAATACAGGTTCCTTCTCAATTCAGATCTATCACTGGAGTATTTATGAAGCTACTGTGAGTTGTGATAAGAGATGTTCAGACATTACCATTCAGATGAATGTGTTGGCACAAGTATGAATTATTTTTTGCTAAAAAGAACAACTAGTAATGTCACATTCAAAGACACATTATGTGTAACTCAGAGGTTGCTGCCACACTGCAGAATTAAAGCAGTTTGACATTTATTTGTCATGGATCTATCCTATGGAATTCTGGGATTTGTAGTTTGCTGTGGTACCAGAGCTCTTTGACAGAGAAGACTAAATGTCTCAAAAAACGACAAATCCCAGAATTCCATAGCATTGAGCCATAAAAGTTAAAGCAGTGTCAAACTGCATTAATTCTGCAGTGTATATGCAGCTGAGAGATATAGTTTAATTGCACCTTATACTATCCATCAGGAATGCTTTGATTGTGTATTCTTGCATGACAGGGGGTTGGACAGGATGTCCTTTATGGTCAGTTCCAGCTCTATGAGATTCATGACTGATCTGATATTTTGTGTTTTTTAAAAGCTAAATGCAGCTCTGTATTCTTAACTATATTAAGAAGTTATTTTAATCTGTATTTAAATATTTTTGCTGGTGAATTTAAATGTTTTTAATTCTTTTATGTCTTGTACATAGCTTTGGTGACCCTGGTGGGCTGAGAGGTGATAGATAAAGCATTAAAATGCTTTAAATAAAGCATGTATTTATTGCTGAATGCACAATAAGGAATAAGTAATGTGCACATTAAAAAACAGGAGTGGAGGTGAATAGCCATTGGGTGATCCTGATTACTGTTATTATTAAATACCAAAAATAAATAGATAGATAAATGTGTGTGTGTGTTTATGTATATACGTGTACTAAACTGATCAAGAAAGTATAGAGTAGGTAGTGGCTGGTGGTATTTAACCCCCCCCCCCCATTTTCCGTATGACAACCTCTTCACCAAGTTATACCTGCTCTCTCTCTAATTGTGTCTAAATATATACATGTGATATTGCCATGTATAATCCCATGCTTCTGTAAGAAAACACTAGCTTGAAGATTCAGTGGCTGGTCCTTTCTTAGCAAATGAAAGTTACCCATTTCTTTTGAAGAGACTCCTTATAATCTGGAAAATTATTTATGGGTGGGTATAAATGCCCCCTACTCCCAAACTACTTTCCTGAATAAATTAAGTAGCATGGCTACATTTACTTTAAAAACTCTGTAAATATTAGTAGAATACTCACAGAGTATTGTGCATGTTGACTCTCATGATTTATCTTTCCTCCCACAACAGTACTGTTTTATACTGTAGTACGGGGGGAAAAATTAGCACAGAGAGATGAGCGATGACTAATGAGAATTTGTGACAGGAAAATACCACAACAGTGTTAGTACAGGCTGTATTTACTTTCACATCACAAAGCACAATATGGCTTTGGGGTGCTTCTTGCCAGAAAATACTTTTCCTAGGCTTGAAAGCCCAACTACTTTCACATAACAGGATATTAGCTCCAGTTCCCAAATAGTAGTGATGAGCTCAAGGGGCACAATAGAATGATAATTTAACACAACAGAGCAATCTTCCATAAAGTAATAATTCCCACAGTGGGAGACTAGAACTATAGCACATCCGTACATACAAGGCATGCCATGAACAAGTGCATTGTGGTTAAAACAGGTTAAAAAATGTGTGTGGATTGTGGAGGGGGAATCATTGGGTGAACTTAATAAGCATCATTACATGATAAAAATACACAAACCTGAAATGACTGGAAGTGTACTTCTAGAGTCCTTCCATATCACACAATGATAGCATTATGATTCTAACTGAATAGCCATGGCTGCATCTTATAGAAGGCCATGGCGTGTAGTTTGGTGTGGCACTAGAAGAGCTTCCTGGCTGAAATGTTTAATTATTCATCCCTAAACTGCAAATTACAGGATTTCATGAAGTGGAACCATGGCAATTAAAGTGGAATCAAAGTGTAGTAACAAGTAACAACTTAGCAAGGTCAAGACCCAGAGTTTTGAAACAAGAGTGGTCAGTAACAAACCCTTCAGTCAAATTGAAAGAGAAGAGCTGTTTCCTATACTCCTCCTAGAAACCTGCCACACTGCAGAAATGAAGAAGCTTGATACCACTTTCTTATGGAATCCTTGGATTTGTAGTTTGGTGAGGTATTCAGCCTGGGCTGTCAGAGAGCTCTGATGCCTCACCAAACTACAAATTTCAGGATTATGTAGGAAAGAGTTATGGCAGTTGAAGTGGTGTTATTTCTGCAGTGTGGATGCAGCCCTAGACTGTTTTCCTACTTCTGTGGCTTCTCTGCTAACTAATCAGGCACATTATCTGTGCTCAGTAGCACATGAGGCCTTTGAAAGAAAAAATGCTGGCTGTAGTCAGTGGGAATATGGTCCTTTTGAATTTTGAAGGCCCTTGGTTGCCGGATTCAGGCTCAGTACTGATGTCAGCATTCAGATGCAGCATTTGTGCTACTTGCTTACCACTGGATCCTTTCCTTCCACCAGAATCCAAGTTGCTACTGAAAGTCTGTGTTATGATGCTTTTCCCACTGTGTAAAAGAGACGGGATACATGTCTTCCCATATTTGGACGGCTGAGGTCCAACTGTGAGTACAGTATATGAAAGGAGGACATCCCAAATCATGTAGAGTTTATATTCTTCTGCTCCTGAATTGTTATTCCATATTTTTTTCATTACTGCTTCAAGATTATTCTTGTATGAGTTATGCTTGGCTTCTCAAGATCTTTATTCATGTTTTCATTTTCTCTGTCTTGTAGGGGAGATGGTTAACATTAGAAGTTTGAATACTATGATCTCACCACAGCTAAACTTTCATAACCATGACTCACCTGCTTAGCCATAAAATACTTTTAGAAGGTCAAATGAACAGCAGAATGTTGCATGGATTCATATTTAGATTAGCATGAAACAGCTGCTTTTTCTATCTGGAGTACTGCCATAAGTGAAAACCTTGATTGTTACAAAATACGGACCATATGCTATGTTGTCCCTTGAGCAATATCCCGGATATGCAAAAAACCATCGAATGTTCTCATTTGATTCAGACTTCACGTCCATCTTTTCATCATTTTACTTTGTCAATGCTTTCCTGACTTATATATCTGTGAACTGGAACCATTATATATTGCGTGAAGCAAAACCTGGATTTCAACAGGATAACGTGGTAACCATTTGGGAAATGGCAGAAACAATGGAAATATATATATATTTAAATCAGGGATGCCTCTCTCCTGGGTAATTCGAGCACCACTGGAATAAGAACACACGGTGAATATTTTGAGGCTGTCAGATGGCAAACATAAGAGAAGTAAGGGATGGTTCGTAATGAATAAAAATACAAGAAATCAAGAATATGTAGATTACAATGAAAAGATTGCTTAAGTATCTAAATCTGCATTTTTTTTAAATTAGAATTATGTTCAAGATTAAAGTGATTTTCTTAGCCTTTGCCTCTGGTTAAATAATAGTAGGGATTAATTTAGCTAGCTGGCTAAATGGAAGGATACTGAAATCTCCCATGCCTATCCCCGCATTTGTTGCTCATTGAATGGGGTTTTTTTTTTACATTAAAGAGATTTGTGGTTACCAACAAGTGGAAAAACCCAGTTGAGCTGACAAGATGTGACTTGAGCTGGGATGTATTCATTAATAAATTTTGTAGGCACAGGTTAAGATAACTGTGGGCAGAGAGAAGGGCAAGACTGCAGGTCACCATGAAGCAGAATTTTCCATATGTTGGAATGATCACACAAAGCAATTGTCTAGGAAAGCAATAATAATGTAATAGGGAAAGCTTTCAACTTCACTGGAAATTGACCTGTTCAAACACTATCCTTATGTTCCATTTATAAGCATGGTGGGCTAGTGGATCATGTATTTTTAAATCCTGCGCTTGACATCAGCTACCCATTATCATCACATCTGGAAAGACTTCTTGTGTGTTATTAGAGCCAGTAAATTTGTTTTTATATTGAGCTAGCTCCTTAGCAGTGGTAAAAAAGCAACAGTGAGCAGAGTGTGTTTCACATAGCTCCCTCAGTCAATGGCTATCAATGAGTGTTGATGACAGTGGGAAGTAGTTTCCGTTGGGAAAGTAAAATAATAATAATAAACTCTTTGCTACTAAGGCAACAGATTATACACACATATTTTTAGAACAACAAACAATTTTGCGATTTATTGGAAATTTATCACCCATTTTCCAAGTTATATACATTATCAAAGTGGAGAAAGGTCCACTAAAAACTTTACAAAAATACAACAAATGCCATTTAAAATAATAAAATTAGGAGGACCTCCCAACAATTAGCAGTCTATCTTAACTAACTGCAAATGTTAATTTTTTCCAGCAAGCACTTTGGAAATTCAAACTTACCTGAAGGCACAAGTCCTTATAGTACACCTTCCAGTAGATGCATAGGGTAGACTCCCAGAAAGAACCAACGGCAGGACTACCAGTAAAATCACTTTACTGAAATATGAAACTGGTTGCATTCTAGGATTACCCACCAAAAACTCTCTACAGAATGAGAGTTTCCCAAATCTTTCAAAACACCCATATATTTAAAACCTTTTGTTGGTCCTGTTTCCTGGTGCAGGGGATGGGCTGAACATTACTTGGATTGCCATATACCAGAACTGGGGTTTGTTGGGCCATGTGTTTGTCTGAACAGGATTGATGCCAGGATGACCATTTTTGCATGGTTTTTCACATCTTTGGGCAGTGCAAGTCCCCCAAATTTTTTTATTTGCTGAGGGGACGAGTGAGCAAAAGAAGTGCATGCCTCACATCAGACTGACACTTTAACATTTGGTAGGCAAAGCAAAAGGCCTGCAAATTATTAAATGTTGTAGAGCCCATCTCTTGCAAAGTGCTGCTGGTTCTCCACTCTTCCGGCTCTCAGGTCTATAGGCCCAGGTGGTGAGAATGAGCAACATGTGAGGCAGGCATATATAAAGGCCACCTTCAAGCCCCAGAGAAGTTTATATTTCTTGTGAGATTCCTTGGAATTCACCAGGAGTTGCCTGCCGTTTGGCAAATTTGAGGTGGCAAATTTATATAGGTTCGGCCCTCAACCAAGCTTGAGCTGGCCCTGTCAGTGCAGAAACTCTGAGTTTACTGAGGTCAACTAGTGCCAGGAGGTCTTCATGTTTATAACTCCAGGGATCTTTATTTCCAACACAAATAGATACAGGGTGGAAGAAAGTATGGTCACCACAGACTTATGATGTCATTGTAACGTCGCCCCCACATTCTTAAACTGTAGAGTGTTGGAATCTTTATTATTCCAACAAATGTTTGTTATGATAACCTAATTTTTAACTCTTTTGTGTTTATACGACAACTAGGTATAGAGATTGTCCTAACTGTGCCTACTGGCAGGGTTATATGTGCCTACTGCATAGTGGTCCAGGACATGCTCCTTTGTGAAGACCTATGAGTTCAGGTTGTTTTGTAGTATATTCAAATATTGTGCAACCAGCCTACAATGTCAAAAAGTTTCTAATAGCCTTTCACTTCCTCCCCTTTGCTATATCCCTGCTCTCCATACTTTAATGAAGTGGCTTCAAGCAATGTTGCAACAAAATAACTTGAACCCATGGTAAAGGAAAACCCATGGAAAGTTGACTCAGTGAAGCCCATTTAAAAAGCAATTTCAGAGCTGTGATGGTACAGGTTTTTTCCCCCTGGCATGATTGCAGTTTAAGGGAGTTTTGCTGATAGGGTGAAGAAATGTAATAAGACGGGCTTTTTGAAAGGTTTTAAAGCACATTGCCCATTTTGCACAGTTCTTTGAGACAAAAATAATCTGCATTTGCCTTGCCTCGTCTCCCTTCAGTTCTACTAAACCACTCATTAGCTGAACAGATATGAATGAACGTCCAACCTTCGGAATCTGAGTGGATTGATCAGTTTTTCAGTTTTGTTGACCCTCAAGGCAGTGAACATACAAAGCCTACTTGACCTAGTTCATCTGGATAGTGAGGAATCAGGAGAAATGATGAACTCTTAGTGAATATAGCTAAGAGAAGGTTTTTGTTCCACAGAGCCTTAAGAGATACGGCTTGACTCATTGAAAAAGGAAGATGATGATAGGTCAGTATCTATACGGTTTCTCTTTTGCCATGTGACTGGGCATATTGGGGTGATTTTGTCAGATTATTTGCAGACCCAACCCCAAACGAGAATGTATGGTTCAAGTCAGCTATCCTATGTAGAATGACACAAAGAACTCGGATTCCTGGAAAAGGCCAAAGAGTGGGCACGAGGAAGATTGTTTTCTTTTTCCCTTGGTCCCTAAAGGAATGATCTGTTGGTTCCAATAAGGCACAATTCTTCTCCAGGCTTTTTGAGCATGTGTAAGTTTGGGGTGGTAAAAAAAACGCAAGTTTGGGGGTGGGGAGTTATCAGAATGCAGATTTGAACTATTTTATCCACATCCTGGATTGGTGGGGGGGCAAAATGTGCACTTGGACTCGTGTCTGGGGCGACCTCATCCATCTCCCCAAAGCTGGGGACCTGGGAAGTATTTATCGCTTCAATAGCAGTTTGTTGCCATAGGCAGGGCAAAATACTCTAAGATACAGGTCCTGTCGAATATTGGGAAGTTAGCAGGGGGCCACCCATGGTTAGTACTTGGCTGGAAAACCCCCAACAAATACCAGCTGCTTTGGCTAAGTTGTGAGGATGGAATTAGGAAGGCCACCTCTGAGTGTTTCCTTGCCAAGAAAATCATACAAATGAATGGGGTCCCCCACCATCGAAGTGACAGGTGACTTGAGGTGCACACACATACAATACCATAGACACCTCTTTGGACTGCCTAAGAAAGCGGGGAGACACTGGCGGCGCTTTGTATCCTTCTACTTCTTTCCTGGGTAGTTTTTAGAAGATAGGGCGTGTGAATACTATTATACAGCTTCCATCTTATCATCAGGGTGGGATTTTGCCAAGAACCAAATCGATCGGTATTTAAGTATATACTGGACTGAAATTTGAATAAAACCATTATGGTGGAGGAAACTTTATTGGGGTGGCAGGAGTTTTCAATTTAAAATCACACAAAAATAGTATGAGCTAATTTGGAAAAAGCCCTGACACTCGAAGCTTTTCCTATTTTTGGATGGTACAAAAATGTGATTCTTTAATATAGTGTGAGAAATTGTAAGCAATATGTGCTTGATGATCAACGTGTTTGCAGGGGCGTTCAAGCACGTGTAAAATTGAATCACTACCAACAGGCACTTTCCTCTCTCTGCATACAAACCCAGTCATAGAAAGACACAGAAACGAAAGAATCTGGTTCCCTCACGTGCCCATTTTGTCCCACAGGGAATCATTTCCATGCCTCAAGCAGGTTATTTGCGGTGTGAAAGGCAAATTATCATTGGAAAAAATTTGAGTGGGAATATCATAATCACAGAATTGTCCAGAGTATTGAGCCATGGCAAATCAAGGGAGTTGTATTACACGGAGGAATTTCTCTTAATTTCGAATGAAAGAAAGTGGACCAGAAAT
>NC_056526.1:57318368-57377891 GCF_019175285.1 Sceloporus undulatus
ATAGAGATCGTAAGTATGATGACATGGACAATCCTGACTTTGCTAGTCAATAATATAACTTTACACTTGAGGATCTTATCTAGTTTCTTCATAGCTGCTCTTCCAAGTCCTACTCTTTTTCTGATTTCTTAACACTCTTCCTTTGGATCCATGACTGAACCAAGGTATAGGAAATCTTTAACTAGCTGAATATCTTCCTCATGTACTTTAAATTTATGTAAATAATTTGTGGTCATTAGTTTTGATTTCTTAATGTTTAACTGCAACCCTGCCTTTGGACCGTCTCCCTTGACATTCTTCAATGTGGCTGCACACATTACATTCTCTTTCCCTCACTAATTCTCCCCTCCCCATGAGCTACATGGGGAGAAAGAGAATCCATTTCCTATTCTATAGCACAGAAACACAGCATGCTACCTTGGCCCTGCTGTTATACAGCTGTGCAGCAACAAAGAAGAATTGGCTTTGCTTAGTCTTCCTGCCTTCAGGTATTCCTGGCCACCTGAGATAATGTTTTTCAATGCAGCCAGCTTTCTTTAAGCATTGCCTTTCCCAGGGGATAGGGCTCCAGCATGGTGTATTGGTCTGAACATTAGAAGATGACTCTGGAAACCAGGGTTTGAATCTCCACAGGACCACAGAACCCTACTGGGCAAGTCACACATTCTCAGCCTGAGGCAAAGGCAATGGTACACTCCCTTCTGAAGAATCATGCCAAGAAAATCCTTTGATAGGTTTGCCTTAGGGTCATCATAAGTAAAAAGAAAAATGACTAGGAGGTACACAGCAACAACAAGGCTGCAGAGGGGGCCATGAAATGTATGGTGAGATCTAGCACACAACATGCAGTTCACCGGTTGGAAATTTCCTACTTACAATAGTGTTTTAAAATCCAAACTTGGCTCCTTTTTTCATTTCAGTAGACAAATGGAAATTGTTTCCTGCAGCAAGGATAACTCCTTTGCAGTTGTTCAAGGTCTCCTTCTCAACATTTAAGCTATAATACATTTGGGGAAAGTTATATTGCCGAGCCGTCTGAGAATAATTTTTTGTGTCCCTTAAGTATGCCGAGCTTAAATGTGAAACCCCATCAGGCTTTCATTTCTCGTCTGCTATTACATTCTTATTTGGATGGAGCAAAGGACCATGCGTACCAGCCACCATCATTTAACCCACCAAGAACATGTCATAACCTGTTATTTGTGGCAATCCTGGGTAACTGTACCATTGTTGTGTGGAAATTCCACTTTTTTTCCTGTGTAAAGAGGTTGTAATTACATTATGAGGCGTCCTGTGACTAGGTAATGGGACAGCATGCAGTGCTGTGTGAATAGCATACTTTAGTAACCTAGGCTTCTGACCGAAGAAATGATTGCATATTTACATACACAAATTGGTTATATACTTATTTAATGAACAGAAACCAGCTGCTGTTTTGCTGCAGCCCAAAAGCAAACATTAGCACAATAAATGGCACATCATTTATGTCTGCTCAGTTTTACATCTCCTCTGAGTAATTTGAAATGCAGCCAGCCACTGCCTCCTTTCTGTACTGCAATTGTTGAATAACAGCAAGAGGTCACAATTCCTAAAATAATGTGTTGAAAGAAAACACATAGTCTTCTCTTGCATTTGTTTAGCAGTTCTAGTTTATTATTTATGTCTCCCTTTTGCTCTTTTCCTTCAGTAGCTGGTTGCTTGAATGCAGATTTGCAACAGGGAGATAGTCCAAAGAAAAATGTGTGGAAGCTGCTGTTCCCAACCCGATTCCCTCCAATTATGTTGTAGAGATCCCATCATCCCCAACTACCACATTCATGCTAGGCCAAACCTTGAATTTTAGTCTAACACATCTGAGGGACACCAGAATGGGCTGTATTAAAGACAGTTTCCTAGGAAGTGACATGAGAAGTTGTAGGGAAAAAGCGGGGTAAGAGATTGGCCAATATAGTATCTGCTGGTTAAGTCTCCCTTATCTGGAATTTGAAAATTTGAAATCCTCCAAAACCAAAACTTTTTTATAGGTGGCTAAGATAGTGACACCTTTGCTTTCTGATGGTTCAATGTACATAAGCGTTGTTTCATGCACAAAATTATTTAAAATAATTTGCATAAAATTACCTTCAGGCTATTTGTATAAGATGTATATGAAACAAAGATGAATTTTGTGTTTAAACTTGGGTCCCATCTCCAAGATATCTCATTATGGACATACTATATATACTCGATTATAAATGTATGCCCCAAAATTGACCCTAAAATTTTGGGTAGACTTATATAAGGGTCACTACATCAGTAGTCTTAGAAAGGTCCTGAAACCTTCCCTCGACTTATATATGAGGTCGACATGTACACGGATATATACAATATGTACAAATAGAGGTACAGTGGTACCCCGGGTTACGAATTTAATTCGTTCCGCCGCCGCGTTCGTAACCCGAAATCCTTCGTAAGCCGAAAAAGCCATAGGCGCTAATGGGGAAAAGCCGCGATTTCGTGCGAAAAAGCGCCGAAAAGCACCAAAATTTTTTTCGTAACCCAAAATAACCTTCGTAACCCGGAACAGTTTTTTTCAATGGATTTTTTTCGTAACCCGGAAATTTCGTAAGGCGGCGCATTCGTATCCCGGGGTACCACTGTATTCCAGAATAAAATAAAATTTAAAAATCTGAAATCCAAAACACGTCTGGTCCCAGCATTTTGGATAAGGGAAACCCAGCCTGTACAAAGGGAACTCACAAAGGCCAGGTATATGATTTATTAACTTTCATAGCTTCAGAGGGAGGCAAAGGCAACTCCCTCCTGCCAAAACAAATCTAGTCATGGTTGGCCTTAGGATCGTCATTAAGTCAAAAACAACTTGAAGGCATACAACAAAGCAACTGTGATAGCAACAAAGAAATCATTATCTCTGTTCAAACCTCTGCTGATAGCCTGACATTTGTGAATGCATTTGAATTCAGGCGTCTCTCTTTCCAGCGCTCTTGCAGAGAAGGCTAAAGACCTTGTAAAACTACAAATCCCAGGTTCCCATAGGATGGTGTTAAGTAGTGTCAAACGGCATTATTTCTACAGTGCAGATGCAAACTCTGGAGATCATGGTTTGAATCCCCACTCAGCCATGGAAACCCACTGTCTGTCCTTCGGCAAGTTACACTCTCTCAGCCTCAAAGTAATAATAAAATAAATAAAATAAAATTTTAATTTCTATCCCGCTTTTTGCCAGGCAATCAAAGCGGCGTACAACCAGTTAAAATGGATCCATATATGCATAATGCCCTCCCTTAAAACAAGATTAAACAGTATAAAATTAAAACTACATATTAAAATCCAACTAATCCAAATAATAATCATCATGGGCAGAGTTCAATAGATGGGAAGTCTTATTCATGGCAGAGTATTTTATTCTGGGAAAGCCTGCCGGAAGAGATCCGTCTTAATGGCTTTTTAAAAGCCCTCTAGATTGGTAATTTGATGGAAAGCAATGGCAAACCCTCTCTGAACAGAGCCTGGTGATAGGGTTACTTTAGGGTTACCCTTAGTAGAAAATGACTTGAAGGCACACAGCAACGAAAAACAATCTCCAGATCCAGTAGAATTCAAAGATATAGCTGTGTTCGTCTGTAGAATCAGTATATAGAGAGATCTTGTAGCACCTTTGAGACTAACTGAAATAAAGAAGTTGGCAGCATGAGCTTTCGTAGATTCAAGTCTTAGGCGCATTACAGACCACCAGAAAGCGGCGGTCTGCCTGTGCCATCATTAGCGGCGGCGAGAAGCCCCAGTGGCCAAACTTCAAGGCTTCCCGCCGCCGCTAAGAAGCGCCAAAATGGTGCCAAGGAAATGAGGCACTCACCGCGCACCAATGGCGCACTTGCTGCGTCATTTCCGCAGCACGACATCCGGAGGCTATGCGTCCGCGATGTCAACATGGTGCCCCTCGTCTGTATAGGGTGCCACCATTTTGTACGCGCGTACTAGGGTTAGGGGCATCAAGAAGTCACGCCCCTTCCTAACCCTAGTACGCGCTCTGCGCGTATTATATGCCTGTGTGGAATGGGCCTTAGTTTCTCAAGTGCATATACTGAAGTCTGCAAAAGCTTATGTTGCCAACTTCTTTCTTTCAGTTAGTCTCAAACGTGCTATAAGATCTCTCTACATACTGATTCTACAGACTAACGCGGCTGTCTACTTCTTCCACCAAATGCATCTGAGGAAATAGGCTAAAGTCTATGAAAGTTAGTCTCAAAGGTGCTACAAGATCTCTCCAGATCCAGTAGTTACAATCACAGCAGTTGAACCATATGGGATAATAATAATATACCTCCATACTCAGAACCCCACCACCAGCATATTGACAAAATGCAGGCCCATTAATTTAATTTTTTTTTCTCCTATATTATGAACACCTTTGCCTAATGAAGAAGCCAGTGGAGCTTCAAAAGCTTGCAACATATATTTTATGTATTTTGCTTGGTCCAGTAAAAGTACCACCGTTTTGGATGTTATTGTACATTTTTAAACCATGACTTTTTAATTTGTACATGTACTCTTATGAGTGTATTTCAGTGGTTTTATAGTATTGTACTTTTAACTATGGGTTTATGTTTTTTTAATTGCATTTTGACATGCTATACCTGCTCCTCTAGCAGAGGTGGGAAAGAAATAAAATTTATTAGTATCATAATTATTGCTTATATAGGATTGAAGCAATCCATACAGGAGGGGAAAAACACATACACTTTTCCTTTATTTATTTTTTACAGAGTTCATACAACTGAAACGAGATTCCTAGCAGAGGCAGAAAAAACTCTCCAAGGCTGCATCTGCACTGTAGAAATAATCCAGTTTGACACCAGTTTAACCACCATCGCCAAATGCTATGAAATTCTGGGATTCGTAGCTTGTTGTGACACTAACACTTTTTGGGAGAGAAGGTTAAATGTCTCACAAAGCTACAGTTCCCAGACTTCCATAGCATTGAGCCATGGCGGATAAAGTAATGTCGAACCAGATAATCTCTGCAGTGTGGATAATGTGGTGTAGCACTTTGAGTGTTGGACTAAATACTTTGGCGACCAGGGTTCGAATTAGAGCTGGGCCATGGAAACTCTCTGGGTGACGTTGGGCAAGTCACACTCTCTCAGCCTCAGAGGATGGCCTCTGAACTTCAAACCTGCCAAACAAAACAAAACCAGGATAGGTTTGTTTTAGGTGGGAAAAAGACTTGAAGCCACACACACAACCACAACTTTGTCGCAGCCACAAGTGTCCAAAACACACCGCAGCAGAAATAATCCAGTTTGAGTTTATTCCCAAACTGATATTCTAATAATATTATTGTTTTTCTAATGTACAGTTTAAAAATTTAAATTAATGTTTTAACTGCCCTCTGGCTCAATGCTAGGGGAATTGTGTGAGGTGTAGTTTTTGTGAGAGATTTTAGCCTTCTCTTGGTGCCACAGCGAACTACAACTCCCATGATTCCCTAGCACTGAGCCAGAGGGTCCTTTGCGGAGGGGGGGAAGAAGAGGAGTGGAATAGCCTGACCTCCCCCCTCCGCTGCCTCCCTTGTTTGAGAGGAGATGGAGATAAAGGCATTAAGGCAAAGCAATCCGCCGGTTCTGATTGGGTGGCTCCCCGCGCAGGCGCAGAGCCACCCAAGCCCTCTGGCTTAGCAGCAGCCAGTTTTGTCAAGGAGACAGTAGTGTTTATAGCTACGTCGCGTCTCCCTCCACCTCTTCCTTCCCCCTCCCCTTCTGTAACCGTTCAGAGGTCTCTCGCCAGGTGAAGAGTCATGCCTGTGCGCTGGAAGGTGAGGAGGTCCATTCTTCTCTCTCCCCCCCGGGATATAACTTGGTACTGCCCGCTCTGGCCTCTTCAGTTTCACAGGGAGCATCCATTGTAGTCACACGGGGGTGTTGGTGGTTCTGTTCTGGAGTGGATAGGTGACGTCACTCAATCTTTACCTGAGTTCTTGCTTGAGAGAGGGAAGAGAGTAACAAGGGGTTGTTGTGTGCCTTCAAATCCTTTCCAATGAGATCTTATGGGGTTTTCTTGGCAAGAGTTGTTCAGATTGGGTTTGCCCCCATGGCCATCCTCTGAGGCTGAGAGTGTGTGACTTATTGCCCAAGGTCAGATTCCAAGGCTGAGTGGGCATTGGAACCCTGGTCTCCAGAGTCACAGAGCATTACAATACAAATGCAACAACTTGTTGTTGTGTGTCTTCAAGCCTTTTTCCTACTTAAGGTGACCCAGTCATGGGGTTTTCTTGGCAAGAGTTGTTCAGAGGGGGTTTACCCCCATGACCATCCTCTGAGGCTGAGAGAATGTGACTTGCCCAAGATCACCCAGTGGGGCTCCAAGGCCAAGCCGGGATTTGAACCCTGGTCTCCAGAGTCATAGTCCAGCACTCAAACCAGTATATGCCACGCACATGACAACATGCTTTCCTTTCCCCCATTTATGTAGAGGTTGGCCTTTATGTACAAAACAACAAAAGAGTAATGGTTTAGGATACATCTGCAGGGAGAACAAAACCAACTCCTTTGCTATAGATTGATTTGGTTCCTGGTGAAAAGAACGCCCAGAGACTTTGCAGGTCTTCTACAAACAGAGGAATCATGATAATAAAGGGATTCTCACAACACCCTTTGCTTGTCAGAACAACTGGTAAATAGTATAAAAGGGAAATGATCAATTGATCCATACTAATGAGGGTATGGATATTTCCTTCCTCTTAGAAAAGGAGCAGATGTGGAGGACACTTTATTATGGTGGAAATCCTGTGTGAGGTTTATAGTGTAAGCCCATGGAAAAATTAGGGGGGAAAACATTTTTGTCCTTGTTTTTCCTGAATCATGGTAAAATAAAATATCCCATAATTGATTCCCCCCTTACAATTTTTTCTTGTTTCTTTCCACTCCCCCCCCCTCCATTTTTCCAGGGGAAAATGGGAAAAAAGTGGGGAAAAAACAAGAAAAAATTGAAAAAAGGAATTCATTCAATTATAGATTATTTTATTTTACCATGATTCAGGAAAAAACATGGACAGAAATGTCCCCGCCCCTAATTTTCCACGGTCCTTCACATCTCTAGCCCCCACATGACTGATCAGATTGGTAGCCCCTAACTCCATTCCTGTGGCTACCTATGGTTTTCTGTTCGTGTTTAAAGATAATCGTGAATCCCCTAGCATAATATGATTGTGTCTTTAGTAGTATAGAGAGTCAGCATGGTGTAGTAGCTTGAATGTTGGACTAGGACACTAGGAGACCAGGGTTTGAATCCCCACTCAGCCATGGAAATCCACTGGGTAACGATGGGCAAGTTACATGCTCTCTGCCTCAGAGAAAGGCAAGGACAACCCCCTCTGAACAAATTCTGTGTTGAAATGTGCCATGAATTACTCTTGCATATATTTGTCTTGCTGTAGGGACTGAGTGAGTACAAGAGGAATTTCAAATGGAGAAAACCAGATCAGTCTACTAACCCTTGCAGTCCTCCGCGTGAGCAAATATGCCGATGGGCTGGACTTCGGTCAGATGAGTTTGGTAAGCCAAATTATTTATGTCTTTCTCAGGCACTGTACCGCTCTAGAAAACAATTATATTAGTTATTGATGTTTTATGTGTTTATACAGGATTTATTAATATGAAGACATCCAGACTTACAAACAATATGAAAATAGGGTGCATTGTCTTATGTTTTTATATGCATATGTTCATGTTGTACATTGTTTTGGTAAAAATATTTTTATTAAGTAAGGTATTTATCTTCCAGTTTGAAATATCCCTGCAAACTAAGGATTGCAAACCATTGTGTTATATTGGCTTGAAAGCATCACTCAAACCAGTGTGTTAGAAGAGAGAAGTGCACTAAACAAACAGACAGGGGGCGGCTCACAGGAGGACTTTTCAGACAATACTATAATATCATAAGAAAATAAAGGACAGAACAAGGAGGGACATCTTTGCTGGTTTCAGGCACTCCAAATTGCTGCTTCAATATGAACCTGAAAGATAAAGCAGAAGTAACA
Organism: Sceloporus undulatus; assembly: GCF_019175285.1. NCBI lineage: Eukaryota > Metazoa > Chordata > Lepidosauria > Squamata > Phrynosomatidae > Sceloporus > Sceloporus undulatus. Next base: position 57,326,407 of record NC_056526.1, read on the forward strand.
GAGTGTGGAGAATAGGTTGCAAAGAAACATTGCACAACATCATTATTGATAATGTGGCATATCTGTTAAAGCATTTACAGTGGGCCCTTGGTATCTGCTGGGGTTTGGTTCCAGGATCCATGGATACTCAAGTCTTATTAAATATAATGGCACAGTAAAAGGGTATCCCTTATATAAAATGGTAAAATCAAGGTTTGTTTTTTTGAATTCATATATATATTTTTAAAAAATATCAAGCTGTGGATAATTGAATCGGTGGCTCAGGAATCTGTAGATAAGGAGGGCAGACTGTAATCTTAGCTTCCAGTTTTCTGGCTTTGTGAATATTAAGTCAACAGAAGATAGCCTTAACTCATGTCTTAAAGTGAACAGTTTTAAAATATTTAGTAAGTATTCTTAGCAGTGTTTCCTAAATAAGATATGAATTTATTATATAAATGTCTTTTGCACTTTCTGTTTTTGACCTGTACTTAACTGCTGTAGGGAAAGAACAGAAAGCCCTGGGAGTCAGAGACCAATACAAAATTTTAGGGAATGCTGATTTGAAATTCCCTATTTTACAGGAATCTCAAGAGAACCAAAGTTTATTTCCAAAAGAAAAGTACCTTATCAGAATACACAGGTTTCAAAATCCTTTGAATGGAATGGGGAAAATGAGTCAGAAAAAGATACATCATCAGAACCTGAAATACACCGACCATTGGAGATACATGCCAGTGAAAGCAGAGATGATACAAATCAGGAAAAAATTAAAACACCTGATGCACCCAGACTTCCAGAAAAAACACATTCCAATTCTTCAGGTTCTAGATCTGAATTAGCAATAGCTCTTCCAAAAAGCAAGAAGGCATCATCCGTACCTCCGCTGGAAGAAAAGAGAATATTAACATCTGCCCAAAAAGACTTAGAGAAAATAAGCAGTGGGGTAAGGAATTCCTAAAATGTTTCCTAAATAATAATAATAATAATAATAATAATAACAACAACAACAACAACAACAATATTTTCTGTTTTGATGGTGCAAGTAAAACTGATATTCTAATAATAATTAAACTATTTTCTAATGTGCAATTAAAAAACTGTTTTTTAATGCATTAAGGGACTTTGGTTTTGAAGGGCATGGCAGTGATTTGGCCTTACTGCTGCAGTGGGGTGGAGGAAGCAGGGGAATTTGGGCTACCATTGACCGAGCTGGGTGCTTCCTAATAAGGCAAGGCAAGCAAAAGATCCTGGGGAAGAATGGTTTAAAGCTGTGCTTAAGCTACCCAATGTGGGGAACTAGTAAGGGTTTTCCCTCAACGGCCCAGGGACTGGCACCATGTTTGTATCCATTGACCACAACTTTCTTTTCTGGAAACCTGCCTGGGCTGTCAGCTAATGCTCGTGGATTGGTAATAGTCTATAGACCACCACTTTGAGTAAAACTGACATAAAGAATAGGAGAGCAGTGGATAGAGATATTGATGGAAAGAAAAGTGGACAAGTGAGTGGTCTAGATAAAATTGTAGGAGAAGACCAAAGAGGGAAATAAAGTTGGCCCTCCACATTGGCAGCTTTGACTTTTGTGGATTTGATTATTTGCGGTTTTGATTAATATATTTTCTCTAGGAATCTCTAGGTCCTCTATTGCAACTCTTCTAGAAGTTGACTTAGAAGTTCCTACAGAAAACATTTTTCTGGGCTTTTAAAGGTTCTCCATCATGATTCTGTGATCAACCTCTGGCAGATATTGACCACAGAGTTGCACAAGGAACTGGAGATTCCTAGAGAGGTATTCTCTTAGGTAAAAAAATAGTGGTTTTTTTTTATTTGCAGTTTTTCCACATTCACGGGGGTTCTTTATCCCTAACCCCAGCGAATGTGGAAGGACCACTGTCATACCTATTTAGGGATATAAATACCTAAATAAATAAATAATAAGAGTGTGACCTAATACAAAAATACTCGGACGTTAAACAGTTCAATAGGACTTAATGTCAGGTCTACTGATACAGATGGGATTGTAGCTTAAAACTAGGAGAAAGCAAACTTATATTGGTGGAGACAAATGTAAGGGAGGCAAAGGTTTGCACATTGATTTGAGATAAATAGTTACTTGCAGATCTTCAGGTTTATTGTTTCATGGTCATATTGAGCAAACTTTATTTTGTTTCAAACCCTTATTCTCATTTTAAATCATCAATAATTTTATCATTGATACTAAGGGAGTAGGATTTAGCTGGCAAACATATACATTACATAGGAGCTTATAGAATGCAACTGTATACTTTGCCCTTATCAATAGGCTACAAATAAATATCCTGACTAGTATTAAACAACTGCTCTACTAATAAGTCACTGGCATATGAGAAGATGGCGCAGATTCTTGAATTTATTATCAATATCTGTTGATAGTTTAACAGAGCTCTGCAGAGGAAAGCAGGTATGAATATTCCACAGTCAAGTAGCTTCCCTAGAAGTTCTGAGTATCAGCGGCAGTTTGTTTGGAAAACTCCTCAAAAGCTGTCTCCAGTTCTTGCAGCAGATCAGGTAACCTTCAAAGGATTTAAAATAATTTCTTTAACAAATAGCTTGACCTGTATACGTTTGTGTAAAAGTAAACCTGAGTTTAGTGGGCCTTTTATCTGACTAAGTTTGGATAGGAATTAAGTGTATATGAAATAATATGGATATACGTACAACTGCAATCCTATGTAGCTTTTCTAGGAAGTTTCACTGTACTCAGTGGGACTTAATACCAGGTAACTGGATGTGGGAGTGCCAAATGATACATTAAGCTTGGTGAACAAAATGTTAACTAGTTGTTTCTCAAATGAAAAATATGTCAAATAAGTAATCTGGAGAGGTAAAATTAACAATTGTGAGGATATGGTTCGTGTTTACTCCATTACAGAAGTCCCATAATATCTGTAATATATCTTAGCATCTTATTTTGGGAGAAAGGTGGGATATAAGTGCAGTAAATAAATTAGTAGCAGACACTCCTCAGTATAGTGTGGCATTGTGTAGCAAACGTAAGCATTAAGTCCCACTGATTTCCATGGGAAACTTAATTTAACTTTAAAAAACATTATATTAATATATACATTTTTGAATGTTAAGCTTATTTACAGTTCAAGTCCTTCCATTCCTCCATTTAAATCTCCTTTGATTATTCCTGAGACTGAATATGAAAGGAGTTTCAAAGCTTCACCACCTGCAAAAGAACTGAAACACCAGTACTCTTTGGAAGAGAGAGAACATCCTGGATCTGATCCTTTAGAAACTGCTCCTAGGGAAAAGGTATTATTTTGCTACACCTAACTTAAAGATTTGTTTACTTTGTCACTTAATAATTTATATATATAAAACTTCTAAACTCATATTCTCAAACTGAGTTTCCTTAGATTTTCATTTGGCTGACAGTGAGATATGGGGAGAAGAGACTATCTTTTTAAAAAAGAGGTATACATTCAGCATCACCAGCATGTTAGAACTTCTCTTCTTACACTACCTTCAGTCCTTGGTGCCACTCAAAGACCAGGTCCAGAGGAGTTCCCAGAACAGATTTTCAGGATCAGTTTGACTTTCATATGAGGTTGAGAGATTTGCCCTGTGGGTTTCCATGACTGAACAGGGCTTCAAACCTAGTCCAAATCATCCATCATGCTGGCTTATATAAATACACCATGCCTGCCCCAATTGTGGGCTTATTATCAGCGGATTTAAGATGTTGTTAACAGGCACATGTGTATGCGGTCCGGGCAAAGTGGCCACGTGCTTGTGCGCTGCTGTTAAAAACTGTGTCACTTAAGTTTTTGCCATCCGCAGGGGGTGGGGGTCTGGTACAGAACTGTGGATAAGAGGGACCTACTGTATATAGGCATAGTAATAAACAGTTGATTATGAACTTAAAAATTTATATGTATACACATACACTGAGTTTTGTGTGTGTGTATATCTGTCTAGATAATGTACACACAAACACACACACACACACGGATTGCTCTTCCTGTATAACATCTTGAGTTTATATAAGTACAGTGGTACCCCGGGATACGAATGCGCCGCGTTACGAAATTTCCGGGATACGAAAAAGCTCCATTGAAAAAAACTGTTCCGGGATACGAAGGTTTTTTCGGGTTACGAAATTTTTTTCGGCGTGAAATTCAAACACGACCGCTAGCCGCGCTTTGGAAAAGCCTTTTTCGGCTTGCGAAATGCATCGGGTTACGAACGCCGCGGCGGAACGAATTAATTTCGTAACCCGAGGCACCACTGTATATATACATAATAATGTACAGTTGATTACAAACTTAACTTTATACAAGACCAGAGCAATCCTGTTGTATGTGTGTATGTATCTGTGTGTGTGTAAAGGGAGAGAGAGAAAGAGAAAGAACCTCTGGCAGAGGAACTACAATGCAGAACTTGCAGAAAGTTTCACACACACCTTTTGACTTTTTCACATTTTGTCATATTACAACCTGGAATATAAGTGCTTTTAACTAGCATTGTTGCCTTTTGAAGTATACACAGTAAAGGTGCAAATATTTTTCCTGTGGCACAAATGTTAAGTAAACAAAGTGGCTTATAATCCTGTGCATCCTTACCATTCCAGAAAAATACCTGGCATGGCCTTCTTGAACCTTTACCATCAGGTGTACCCTGCTAGTGGAACATATATATATATCTGCAGAGCTTTCCATAGCTCTATCAAAGTGCCTCTAGTGGCAGAAGTGGCACTCCATGATGATCTCTTCTTGCTTCCTGTGTTCCTTATCTGGGCAAATAATGACTGTATGCTCACAGCATGGCTGTGCTTTACTGAACCATTCTCTTAATCAGATATTTTAGTTCAAATGCTTCTGGATATTAATAAAAGTCTAAGATATATATACGCCATATAGAATTTAATAGAGTTTATTTTGAAAATCTCATTTGCTAAACATAAAGCTGCTTCTGTACTGCAGAAATAATGCAGTTTGACCCTGCTTTAACTGCCCTGGCTCAGTGCTATTGAACTCAGGTAGTTTTGTGAGAGATTTAGCCTTCTCTCACAGAGGACTCTGATGTCACAATAAAGTACAAATCCCAGGATTCTGTAGCATTGAGCAATGGCAGTTAAAGCTGTGTCAAACTGCATTATTTCTGTAGTGTAGATGTAGCCACAAGTCAAATGTACTAAACCAGATCTCTTAAAGATAACAGAATTTTAAATAAAAAATTCAAGATTTTCTAGAAAAAAAATTATATAGTTTTTTATTATGCATTTTATAAGTACAATAAAATCTAAGAGATAAAGAAAAGAAATAGAAAACAAAGAAAGAAAAAGTTAGGAAAGGGAAGAAGCGGGGCAGGGGCGGAGGAAGACTTTCAAACCTCCTTATGGACGTTATAAATGCCAACAATTATTCATAACTGCTCACACTATGTCTATAGCAATTCACTTTTCCCAATAAACTATTCTCATTAATTATCAAATTCACAAATCACCAGTATATTTCCCCCCACAAATAATAACTGAGGGGTCAGATCACACATCATATCCATTTCTCTTTATCAGCTCTTTTATTATCTTGATATTGAAATGTTCATAACTTATTTCATTTGCAGTCAATGTTTTAATCCCTATATCTGTCAGATCTAAAACTCATAAAACATCTATAGAAACATGAAATGTTTATACAGTATTCCCCCCACATTCACAGGGGTTAGGGGTGAAGGACCCCCACAAATGTGGAAAAATTGTGAATAACTCTCCCTCCCTCCAGTTACAAGGCGGTGAGGAGGGGTTGGAGAGGAGTGCACACGCTTGTCCCTCCCCCTGCCCTGTAACTGGTTCAACTGGGCCAGTTACAGAGTAGCAAGGAAAGGTTGGAGAGGAGTGTGCACACATGCCTCTTTTCCTTTCCCTGTTGCCCTGTTACTGGTTCAGCTGGGTTAATTACAAGGCAGCAGGGAGAGGTTGGAGAGAAGCATGTATGTGCACTTCTTTCTACCTTCCTCCAGTGCCTCAGAGAGCTTCCCTGAGCTTTCTGAGCCATCAGAAGGAAGTGGGGGGTGGGACTCGTACACACTGCTCTCACCATTCCTCTGATGCTTCAGACAGCTCAGGCAAACCCTCTGAAGCATTGGAAAAGGGGGGAGAGAAATGCGTGTGGATTCCCCCACCTGCCAATGCCTCAGAGAGCTGGCCCCAGCCTTCTCAGGCATCGGAAGGAGGCCGGGGGACTCACTCTCCCTTCCTCTGGCTGCTGCCATGCTGATCCCCCAAGCCCCTTTCCAAGATGCCCTCGAAAGGAGCAGGGTTGGCGTGTTTACCCTTCCTTGCTTCTCCCTCCCCCCTGGGATTTTTTCTTTCAAAAAGGAAAAGCCCAGGACGGAGGAGGAGTGTGTGTGTACGTTGCTGCCTTGACCTTGCGAATGACTGAAGCCGCGAGTGTCAAAGCCACGAATGTCAAGAGAAGACTGTACAACTGTTTCCCAGGAACATGTACCGTTCCTTTATACTTTGTAAATAATTTTCCAATATAATCTATCATTTTAATTCTAACCTAATCTAAATCTCTAATCACATATGTTTCTATTATTCATCCATATGTTATCATTAGGGCATTCCATAGCAACGACCCTGTACACTTGACTCTAAGTTGACCTCATGTATAAGTCGAGGACAAGTTTTGGGGATTATGGATTTTGATATGACCCATAGATAAGTCGAGGGTAAAACTTAGGGGCATATAGCAAAGGATCTGAAGCAAAGCAAAACAATGTCAAAGAACTTACAAAATTCCAGCAGACATAGCTCTTTGTGCTCACTTTTAAGGCCAGATAGATGAGAGTGGACTGTAGAGGGTACTTCCAGGACAGATTATACTCTTGCCTTTCACCAGGGGATAGTTCCTTCTTTTAAATAAGAATTAAGATACAGTATTTACATTGACCTGTGGATAAGACGACTCAGGTTTTTTGCACCATTTTTTAAACCTAAATTTCTAGACTTATAAATGAGTACATACAGTATACATCATTTTATAAATATTCATTTTATGCATAAACTTTAAAATTATAACATAATCCAAATTTCAGTCTCTTTAAACCCCCAGTTTAATCCACCAATTCAGTGTAACCAAAATTATTTCCCCATTTTAACCCTTACTCTTAAATTCTATCCATGTGTTAATTTGGAATATTTTATAACAACTACAACTCATTTTAGAGATTCATTTTATAAATACTTTTTTTAACCAAAAAATAATTCAAATCACAGTCTCTTTAAACACACGTTTTCCCATTAAGCCACTAGTATGTTATAACCAGAACTATTTATCTGTTTTAACCCTTACTCTTTAATTTAATCTTCCTTTTATATATAACTCTTAGGTTTTTTCCCCACAGGTCTTAACAAATCTGAGGGTTTCTCACTGCCATTGCTTAAATGAAACCTCAAATCTCATTACAGATGTTGTCTGGAATAGTGACCCCAGTTTAAACCAAACATTCCCTTCCTTTCCCTCCCAGGATTTCTCCCCATCAACACAAACTCATTCTGGCCCAGGCCAGCTCTATCTCTATTCTATTACTTATCCCAGCATAATTGTCTTAAACAACATAATATCCATGCTCATCCCAGCATAGTTCCCAGATTCAACTTGTCTCTTAAGCTGGTCTTCCGTTTTTGTTTCCATGCCTTTGCTTCCCACAATTGGATTGGCCAGATCTTTTCTTCTTCTTTTTCTTTATGTGCATCCAAATTTTCCACTTAGTCACCCATTTGTTTTACATCCTCAATCAGTTGCTTCATTGCTTCCTTAGTTTTGTTAAACTCAGCTTTCAAATCTTAACTCCCTGTTTCAAATACTTAAATTCATCTCTTTATCAGTTTCATTTCTTCCAGCAACATCTGGAAAGTTTCTGAAGAAAAGCTTTATCATTTGTAGGTCTGGCAGTTATAGGATTAAAAGCAAAAGGCAAGTTTCTGGCACTTTACAGTCTCACATTATCTCAGCCTTATTTTCTTTTGAAGGAAGCCAGATAATCCATTTTTTCACACTTCTCCATGTAGGGCCAAACTCTTTAGAGAATTACAGTCAGTATTCTTATTACAAATTCCAATTATTTTACTCTTATACTGGTCAACAACTGAAATAAAGAACTGTACTGTACTGTACAAATAACAATGTAACAAATAATGATAACAAAATAAGAAGTTTCATATCTTTTGACTGTGCATTTTCTTAAGACAAATCTTGTTAAGTTTTCACTGTTTCTTTTTTAACTTGAATCTTGTAAAAAGGCTTTTTCTTTTTTATCAGACATTGTTTAAAAAAAGGAGAAATCACCAAAGCTGTATTTTTGCCACCAGAGGGAAGAACTCTCTTCAGATGTAAATGAAACAATTAAAGATGGTTAAGACAGTAGAGAATTTGCAGATTCATTGTCCTTGTAAGGCATGTATAAGCATTTTGGTGTGAGATGTTTAACCTGCCATAGTCCTATCTGCAAGTCCAGAAAAATGAAATACTCATTGCTATTACATTTATAGCTATTCACATTGAAGATAGAGGTCTAATTGAAATGTAGCTTGTTAATTCTTTGTTGAAAAGGTAAATAAGGGCGTATTGTTATTTTTCCTTCAGCATGAGAAAACAGAAATATTTTTAAAGACAACAGAAAAGCCATCAAAAGAAAGCAAACCAGAAACAGAGCAAAACCAACAAAAACAAAAACATAAGCCTCTCTGCGTACAAAGAAGATTCAGGTAATTACAGTATGTATACTTTAGAATATATATTGTATTCAGCCATTATGTTGTTTTGAAATGGCATATACACACACACACACACACACACACACACATATAAAACTTGTTCATTGCTGAAATTCATTCTTACCCTAATTATATTTATTTGGGTTTAAACTGGTTTTGGAAACATTTTCCAGGAAGGATTTCACCACCCGCTATAGCTTGCTCACCTAACACTCTGGATTGTGACTTGCCTGAAGTTCATGAGATCTGAACCAAGACTTTCTGATTGAAAACTTGACCCCTTTGCAGTAGCAGTACACCATCTTATTAATTGAGATAGTTCATTGAGATATAAAATAAATTCACTAGTTTCATTAAACCACCTTGTTACAAGGGGAAGTGATTTATCCCCAAACCTTGAGTAAGTAAGGTTTACTGTAGTGTGACTACTGTGCAGTACACTCTTTTGATACATAAACTGATCTAATAACAAATGGGAGTTATGTAGATACACAAAAGAGGTTTCTGGTTGATTATGACAGGCTTGGAATTCATAAGGTAGTCTAGTACAGATGAGTAGGTCTTAGAATGTGCTGAGTGCTTGTTTGTTCTGTTACTTGAAGTCAAAGCCTAGCTTGGTGGAGTTGAGGTCCATAGTGTTTTTAAAAGAGACATTATTCCTGTCCATAGGTAATTTTTCTCTTCGGATATGTACAACAAAATCTACAAAAGAGCGATATCTTTAATAGCCAACTGAAATGCATGAAATACATCATGCACATTTTTAAAGCTCTGCTGGTTTCTTCGTGAGGCAACAGATGAAAAGTAAAATTACTTTATTGCTGCTAATGGAATTTAAATATTACCGTCCTTTGTCTCAGTCCCCGTATGGCCAAGAAGGGGAGTGGCCTCTGCCTGCATTGAAATCCCTCCAGAAAACTGAACTACAGCAGTTCATCTGATACAAAGTGTAGGCCTGTGACTCTGACATCATCAATTTTCTTCTCTGGTATGATTTTAAACATCATCAATCTTTGTTTGATAAAGAAGCCAGTAGAGCTTCGAAAGCTTGCATGATGTATTGTACGCATTTAGGTTGGTCAATAACCATATTGCTGTTTTGTGGATTTTTTATTTTGTTGCATGGCTAACACAACTATCCCTGAATATGTTCTTCAGATAAAGTTTGTTTTCTACAATTTTGCCTGAATTTACATCGTACATGAGCTTTAAAAAATATTTAGTATGCGAGCAGTAACCATTATTAAAGTCTTCAGGATAATTACAGTATTTGTTTCCCTCCCTGGCCATCTTTTTCCTAGGAAAATGAACACAGAATACAGATCAAATTTCTTGTCTCCAGCTCAGTACATGTACAAAGATGGAGTTTGGTTGCGTATTAGGGGAAATATACCTGATCAGGTGAGTATGTCTTTAAATATTTCCAGCAATATTCATTTATAGATTCTAAAGGTGTGCTATTTCTTTCTTTCTTTCTTTCTTGGAATTGTACTTTCAAGAGCCACATGGACAAAGGTGGCTCAGGGTGTAACTGTTTTAATATTTGCTTCTTCATACTTTTAAAGATGATACACAGAAGCTGAAGTATGAAACAAAGGCTGCATCCACACTGCAGAAATAATGCAGTTTGACACCGCTTTAACTGCCATGGCTCAATGTTATGGAATTCTGGGATCTGTAGTTTGTTGTGGTGCCAGAGCTCTCTGACAGAGAAGAATAAAATATCTCACAAAACTACAAAATCCAAAATTTCATAGTATTGAGTCATGGTAGTTAAAGTGGTGTCAAACTGCATTATTTCTGCAGTGTTGATGCAGCCCACTAAAGTGCCTTTCTTCCATATGCCCGAATTCCACAGGGGTAAAACTCTCACAAAGATTTACATTTTTTTGATAGAGTATCTCAATGTTCTTGAAAACAAGGAAATTTGAATATTGTTTACATACCTGCTGTTCATATATCTACACATGACATACATAGGTACCTAAACATTTTTTACCTTTCTCTCCCCACCTTCTTTCTTAGAAAAAGTAGTGTGCCATATTTGTTCATATCCCTCTTAAAGTTTGACGTTGTATCAGTGTCCAGAATCATCTATGAAATCTTACTGGCTACAACAGTTTCATTTGTTCTCTCTTGAAATTCTTTTTTATCTGATCCACCATTGGCTAAAAACTTTTAATACCTAGCACATCTCTTCTGTTATTCCTGTATTGGGGGGGGGGGGGGGGGAAGAATCTTCAATAAAAGTTAACAATTAAAAATAATCAACTGTATCATCTTGGAGCCACTTCTGCAGGTTTCTGCACAGGGTATTGATGAGTTGTAAATGGGTCTCTCCTATAGAAAGAAGATAATAATTGTCCTGTTTTTTTCTCATCCCAATTTCTAATTTTTTGAATGTCTTTTCTTACCAGTTGAAGTTTTATCAATGGTGGTGAAATAGGCAGTCTGTTTTTAACCATCACCCCTTTACATGTTGTGCAGGTAACTTTGCATTTCCTGTAAGTCCTTTTATACAGGTTTAGATGTGGATATGAGTTGTTCAACTTAGATTTCTTTAAAGTCTCCTTTACTGTGTGAGTTGAGCTTTCTTGCATGCCATTTGACTAAGGGACAGTGGATTTTCTGCAGTGCGAACTCTCAGTAAACTACAGTAACTCTCAGTCCTTTGCAGATGTACCAAATGCACCATGTAACATTTGTGGTAGGAAACTTTATAATATGATACCACAGGAAACTGGTGTGGAAAGACATACTTTAACACTGTAATACCTCTTTACTGCAGATGATTTCCAAAATGGTTGCTTTCTTATTCAGTTTCTGTTGATATTCTCCAGATTGATTTTTCTTCATGCCAGAACCTTATGGTACATTTCAATTCCTATAGAATCATTATGACTGAAAACTAAGCTGAATACAGTTATTGTATTTTAAAAATGGTTCCACCACATAGTATAAAGTACAGTAGTTGCAGAGAAGGGTCTATCTAAAGCTGCTTCTGTCCCCTTTGAAATTTTCTTCTTTGTTTTTGCTATGATGTGAACAAACATTTACTGTCAATGAGAAGGAAAAACTGTATCTAGTTTCATTTCCTCTTCATCTTTTATATGTGGACATTTTGTCTGTAGGGTAGGGATTTTAAAATAAGCGGGGGTGGGGGGGTGGGGGAGAAGAAAGCTAAATGCTTGTCTCTTTTTTTCCCCTTCTCTGAACACCAAGTAAAACTGAAACTCAGAAAAGGCAACAATAATTCCTCAGTGGCACTCTTGTTCCCCTAATACTTAACACCAAGGTGGCTTAGCTTCTACCCCAAAGAGTCTTATCTCAAAAGAGTGACCATGTTGAAATCTATGGTTATAGTACAGTACAGTGGTAGTTTGAAAGCAATTATACCAAAAACGTATTTTTATATACTATATAATGCATTACATTAGACTTCTGAAAAGTTCATATCAGTCAGTTTATAAACACAGTTGGACTTTCTTGGGCTAGTGTAATTTTGGAATAAATGCTGCTTCCTTTTTCATTTGGGGTTCTTTGTGTCTGTCCATAATTCATCAGAGGCATTCTTGGTATTCGTTTCCTCCTGTGGTATGCAGTTGTTTCTATCATATCTATATTCTGTCAGTATTTGGCTTTTCAGCTTTAATTTCAATGTAGAAAAATAATAAGACATGGGCTTAAAAGTGCAATTTTTGAAATCTTTGTTTTAAATAAAGTATCTAATGGATTGTGTTCTATGCTGTACCTTATTGTATTAATATATGGGTATGTGCTTTTCTAATGCAGTTGTCTTTATAGGGTCACATACATCTTTAAGAGCAGAATTTTGTCACCATGTAAAGTTTGTAGAGCTAATTAATCAAGAATTAATCAAGAATACAGAATAGAACAGAACAGAACAGAATCATAGATTTGGAAGAGACCCCAAAGGCCATCCAGTCCAACTCGCTGCTTTTCAGGAACACAGGATCAAAGCACTCCTGACAGATGGCCATCCAGCCTCTGTTTAAAGACCTCCAAAGAAGGAGACTCCACCACTCTCTGAGGGAGCATGTTCCACTGTCAAACAGTTCTTACTGTTAGGAAGTTCCTCCTTATGTTGAGGTGGAATCTCTTTTCCTGCAGCTTGCATTCATTGTTCTGGGTCCTATTCTCTGGAGCAGCCAAAAACAAACTTGCTCCATCCTCAGTATGGCACTCCTTCAGATACTTAAACAGGGCTCTCATATCACTTCTTAACCTTCTCTTGTCCAGGCTAAGTATACCCAGCTCCCTAAATCTCTCCTCATAAGGCATGGTTTCCAGACCATTCACCAATTTGGTCACCCTCCTCTGGACACGCTCCAGTTTGTCAACATCCTTTTTGAATTGTGGTGCCCAGAACTGGACACAGTATTCCAGGTGAGGCCTGGTCAAAGCAGAATAGAGTGCACCATTACTTCCCTTAATCTAGACACTATACTTTTATTGATGCAGCCTAGAGTCACATTGGCCTTTTAAGCTGCTGCATCACACTGTTGACCCATGTTCGACTTGTGGTCTACTAAGACTCCTAGATCCCATTCACATGTAGTCTTGTTAAGCCAGGTGCCCCCCATCCTATATCTATGCATTTCACTTTTTTTGCCTAAATGCAGAACCTTACATTTCTCCCTGTTAAATTTCATTTTGTTAGTTTTGGCCCAGCTTTCTTCTTTATCAAGGTCATTTTGAATTTTGATCCTCTCCTCTTGGGTATTAGCTACTCCTCCTAATTTGGTGTCATGTTTGCAAGTTGTTTGATAAGTGAAAAAACTTCATTCTGTCCATTTATATCCTGACTTTTTCCCTATACCAGGACTCAAGATGGATTACAAAAACTTAAACAAATACAATTAAACATTTACAAAACCTAAGAAAAGCAGAAAAAGTTATTGTTAAAATGCAATTAAACAAGCCACAGAATTAAAACTATTTTAAACCTTAAAAGTCATGAGATTAAAACCGATAAAACTTTGTGCTATTAAAACACAAAACCATTTAAAAAGTCCTAAATCTGGCTGGAAATGAAGGGAGCCATCCTAGCTCCCTTATGGAGGGAGTACCAAAGCTTAGGAGCAGCCATGAAAAAGCCCTCTTTTGTGTTCCCACCAAATGTGCATGGGAAGGTTGTGGGACAATGATCAAGATGAAGATCTTAGATCTTATGAGAGATATGGTCCTACATGTAGCCTAGACCTGAGCCATATGGAGGTTTAGATGTCATAACCAGCTCTTTGAATTATGTTTGGAAACAGGTCAGCAGACACTGGAACTGTTGTAAGAAGGGAATTCTATGTCCTAGTTAACTGTTTGGCTGCAGATCTTGGGGCGAGTCATTTATTTAAATCTTTCTCTTGCATATATGTCTGTCTGTCTATCTATCTGTGTTTGCTTGCATCCAAGCACATGAGACTTGAAAAAGTACCACAACTATCTGAGGGACAGTCACTGTCCACAATGCAAGCTGTTAACTTTGCTGTTCGTTTAAGATCTGTATGATCACAAATTCCTCAATAGTTTAGGCCTAATGAGAGTCTGAAAGAAGAGTAAGAGTAAAAAAAAAAGGTTGGCTTGCTTTCATTAGTTACGCCAGTCAGTTATGTGGTATGTGTTCTATATCTTTCAATGATTTTGTCAATGAATTCAGCAAAAACAAGTGCTGTCTGCACAATAATTTCCTGCAAATGAAGAGAATAAGGACACCTCGACTTGCACTCAGTTCTGCCTGCATGTTTGAGCCCTAGCATACATGCTGTAGGCTGTGGATGGGGGTAGGGGTATTGACATCCTGCTTCATTACAGATAATTGCCACAATGTCTTCAAGTGCTTAAGTCATAATTCTTTCTGTGTGCAACTATTTAGTGCATAGTACCTTTTCTATGTCTTTGCTATTCAATAAACAGCAGAAGATTGTGCTGCAATCAAATACAGATAATCTTATTCAATGAAATATAGAAAAATAGTATTTTAGCATCCTATTTTAAACCTTGTTTGGGTCGATGAATACATCTGTGCAGTTTGGATTAGGATTCAAAATTTGTAGACTTTGTGAAATAGTTTATAATTCCAAAATACTGCATTCGCTGTAAATAAAATCTGTTATGCCTCTATCTCTTTAGAAAGGAAACATGCTTAATAATTTATTTAATCTTTAAATAATTTTAAATTGTTTGTTAACAATTTAAACACCATCAATCGTACAGAGGCTAGTTCTATGAAAATTATTATAATCCTATAAAGACTTAGAATCAGTTGTTTTAATATTCACAAGCTGTACACAAAATGTACATGGAAGAGCTTAATCTTGAGAATGTCAAAATGGTTATTTTCACGAATGGATCCAAGTAGGACTATTGATTAAGGAAAGTGAGAAAAATGCCTAAAGGAAATTAATTTTTTTAGTGTGAACTCTAAGAGGCAGAATAACACTGTAACCCCAGCAGAATGAATTTGATTATTTTCTGCTCTGATTTAATCAAGTTCGGTAACTTTTATTACTAAGTAAGTAAATATTGTTCATTTCTGTGTTCCTCTCCTCAGGAGTCTCAAAACACTCTAAATACCATGTGGTATATGGAGGTTGGTTGCATCTCAGTTCTTCATGCTTCAACCCATTTCAGAATTCATGAACCTTCAAAAGAAATGCAATGTAGTACTAAGCAGATGCATAGCTAATGTGTTTTTTGTGCTTGCTGAATAATTTATTGACAACTATGCTTTGTCTTGAGTGTTTGAAATGCATGCTTGCTTACAAATAGTAAGAAACTGTTACCTGTACTTGCTTTCCCTGTTCCTTAATATTATTGGTGTTGTGTCTAGTCATGTATTCATTGTCTGTGACGCATTGCTCTGTGCTTTTAATTGTGTCTGCTGACTCATCAATATTGCATAAATATTATCAATGAAAAGGCAAGAAAACTCACAATCTTGTGAAATCATACTTAGGTGAAAGAACTTCGAGAGAAGGCAGAGGCTTACAGGCAAAGAATACGAGGAACTCATTTCTCCAGAGATCATTTGAATCAGATTCTGTCAGAGAACAACAGGCTTTGGGATTTATCCTCAGATTCCAGTGCAGAAGAATCCATTAGCAACAATGTCAGAGCCCTAGATCTTGCAGGGTAAGGGATTCTTGTGTGAAAGAAGAAAAGTTTCAATATGGTGGTTCTAGAAGGGAAACATTTATTGTGCTAATTTTGCTTGATTTGCAGTTAAGGCCCCAAATCATCCCATCGCAGTCTTGACTTCCACTAAATTCCAAAAAAAAAACACCCTATGCTCAAAAAGTCAGCTTTGACATGAAATTCTCTTCCCCCCACCTCCATAACATAATTAGTGAAACAAGGATCACCATAATAGGAGAGACTATTTCTGTGCATTAAAAATTGCTAAGAGTAGTTTCAGTAATGGAAATCAAATTTGATGGGATTTCTTGCAGAATGAAGTGATTAACAATTCACTGTAATGCTTGACTGTTTGGTGCTACAGTCAGTAGAACCTGTGGCAGAATTGTGCCTGTAGCATTTAGTGGGGCTGGGTGCTCATCTATGGCGATAGGTTTTTGCAGGCATCTGTACTACGGTATATTTGCTACAACAAAAAATATGGAGTAAGAGGAAACTATATATTCAGCAGTGGAATATTCCTGTATAAACCCTCAGGTATCTAAGCTTGTATGCTAGGTACTGTAGGTAGGTTTAGCTTTATGCAGCTTTCTCCTGCAGTTTTATGGATTGGATATTGTCTGTAGTTCGGTGCCATGGTAGATACGTAGAGGAGACAATCCACAGATTTATGATAGATGCACCAAAAGATTTCATCTAAGGCATGTCCAGTGGACCTTCTGCCATTTTTTCTTAAATCAGAACAAATCTATGTCATTTTGCAAATATCTTTTGAAAATTTCATAAAAGTTGTCATGCTGCAGATTATGTTTTTCAAGCCCTTATCCTTCATAGACACACAAAAGTAACTGTATAGTTCATTGGCTGTTGGTCACATAGACTGTAATATATGCCAGCATGGTGTATTGGTTTGAGTGTTGGACTGGGACCCTGGGAGACTAGGGTTCAAATCCCTGCTTGGCCATGAAACCCACTGCGTGACCTTGGGCAAAGTGCATGTTCTCAGCCTTAGGAGAAGGCAATGGCAAAGCTCCTCTGAACAAATCTTGCAAAGAAAACCCTATGATAGGTTCGTCTTAGGGTCACCAAAAGTTGGAAATGATTTGAAGGCACAAAACAACAACATAGCAGTTTGAATGACTAACTGTCTGCAAGTAGAATTTTGAATATGTATGTTTCAAATGTAATTCTATCAGATTTGATTTGACATAAATGCCACTATGCATTTGACAGACTTGTATCACTAAGCTTTTGGATATATAGACAAAATAATGGGACTTAATGCACTGTTTGCTTCTTCTTTATAAAGGGTCCCTGAGAAAAAGCTTCCTCCAGGCCCTAAGTTCTTGCCACAATCTGAGTTGTCAGAAGAGTTCCAGGAGAACAACACTGGGAAATTAGGCATGTCAGAAGCTACAACTGTTCCAGTCAAGCGTCGTCTAGTTTGGGATGAACCAGGCAATGATGAACAACTGGAACATCAGATACCGGTGTTAGGAGAAGCAGCAGCAGAAGAAGAAAAAGGAAAAAGGCAGGAATCAGAAGAAGTTAAACAACCAGAAGAAAGTGGTAAAAATACCACTAGAGACGATCAGCAGGAGTAAATATTTAAAAGTATTTCTTTTGAATGCTGTCATTAAGTTACGATGATTATGTACAGTGTCTGTTAAGTAGGGCAATACTAGTTTCATGGCATAATGGAGAAATATAATCAATTGGCATGAGTAAAGTTAGAACTTACTATGTTATGTAGTTTGAACTAGAATTCGTATATTACTAATTAGCCACAAGAGAAATTTCAGACAGAGCTATTCATTCAGAAACTGCCATTTCACTCTAGTTTCCAACCCTGGTTCACAAGGCATATGTAAACTACAGTTCTTGATTTGGATGCAGTCATGAACAGTGGCTTGCTGAAAAAATAGTAAGATCTTAGTCAAGCAAAGCATGCCAGAGGTGGGTGGAGGGAAGGAAAGGTAATTGATGGGCATAAGCGTATCTTCGCCATACAAACCTGCTAGAGCCCTAAGATCTTTAGAAGAAGGCTTTCTCTCAGTCCCGCCAAGATCACAGGCTCACTTGGTGAGGACACGAGAAAGAGCCTTCTTGCTGGCTTCTCCCACCCTGTGGAATGCCCTTCTGCGGGAGGCTAGACTGGCCCCCTCCCTGCTGGCCTTTCGCCGGCAAGTAAAAACATTTTTATGTAGGCAGGCTTTTGGTATATAATGCATAGCAAGGTGGTTTTTATGAAGCAGGTGGTTTTTTAGTTTGTTTTGAACTTTGTATATTTTATGTTATTTTATGTTTTATTTATTTTGTTTTATTTTGATGTTTTTATTTAGATGTTTTATTTATTTTGAATTTTATTGAGATTTTAAATATTTTGCCTGTGGGCTGCCTTGGGTCCCTCTGGGGAGAGAGGTGTCATATAAATGAAATTAATGAATGAATGAATGCTTGTTCATGTACTGTAGGAATAAGCAGTCCATAGAATCTGCATGTTTTGCACTGCAGGCCCTATCAGACTCAGCCAGGGGTTGAGGGATTATGAGAGATGCATTTCAAAAGGCTTTTGCAAGACACCAAATTGCCTGGACCTGATGTAATGCTATGCCATGATTTCACATTGCACCAGAACGACCCCATTAATAAATATGGCATAAATCCAGTTTTTATTCAGTTGGAATAAACCCACTGAACTTGCAAAATCAGCTTTTACATGAGTTCCACTGATTCCATGTTTGCACTAGTGGCAGAGTATAGTCTGATGTCTGTTTTGGTGGCACAGTTGTTAAATCCCTGTACTGCAGCCACTCACTTACAAATCATAAGGTTGTGAGTTCAATCCCAGCCAGGGGCTTAAGCTCGACTCAGGCTTGCATCCTTCTGAGGTCGCTAAAATTAGTACCCAGATTTGAAGTTGAAGGCCTTCATGGCCGGCATCCATAGTTTTTGTGGGGTTTTTTGGGGATTTGGGGGTTGTTTTAGGAAAGTTTTTTCCTGACGTTTCGCCAGCATAGATGCCAGCCACAAATGCTGGTGAAACATCAGGGATAAACTCTTTTAGAACATGGCTGCATAGCCAGAAAAACCCACAAAAAACTATAGTACCCAAATTGTTCAGGGCAATTTCCTTACACTTTGTAAATCGCTTAGGGAGTGTTTAAATGCACTGTTAAGTGGTATAGAAATGTACTTGTGATTGCTTGCTATTGCAAGATAAAAAAACACAAGCATTACAAGAAAGAATGAATAACCTTCCTCTCATGTACCTTTACTGAGAGAAATTTATGTTTGACTTTTCTGAAAATGGCTGTTTGCACAATAAACCATGCCAAAAATGACTTTACTTTAGATCTCTGTGAGAAACCATCTGGAAGATGCAGAAAGTTTGTGTTTTTGAACTATGAAAATAATGAGAAATGGCTCTGAGATGTGCCTTGTGAAACCCTTCAAAACATGTTTAATGTGAACATATTGTGTTGTAAAATGTGTCACTCTTTAGTTATAGCTAAAGAGCAGGGAAGGGGGAGTAGGCACTAGCTATGACTGCATATGCTAAATGGCACACACAGATGCAGGCATAATTACTGTATATATTGGTATACGAGTCGACCTCACGTATAAGTCGGGGAAAAGGTTTTAGGGTCAAAAAGTCATGGATTTCTGGTGGAGAGAGAAGGGTTTAACATTGGATTGGGAAGTGGAGGGAAATGTGGTGTTTGGGGAGGGGGGCAGAGAGATCCAGAGCAGGAGGAGATGGTTGGAGAGAGAAGGTTTTAACATCGGATTGAGAAGAAAATCATCTCTCTTTTTTCTCTCTCTCTCTCTCTCTCTCTCTCTCTCACACACACACACACACACACACACATACACACACACACTGCTTCCTGGGCAGCTCTTCCAGAAATCACAGGGTGGTGCTTCTTTCAGGGCCTTTCTAACTAGCATTACTGTCTTATACTGTATACACTCAACTGTAAGTCGACCTTATGTACAAGTTGAAGGCAAGTTTTGGGGTCAAAATTATGGATTTTGCCATGACCCATGGATAAGTCAAGGGTAAAACCTGGAGGCTCTTTGGTGTGTTTTATGTGTGCCCATGGCAAGAGGGACTCTAATTGAGGCTTTTTGCTCCAACGTTTCAGCTTTCATTTTATCCTTTACTCCCCAGACAGCAGCAGCGCAGGTGGGAGAGGGACTCTGTTTGTTTAAAAGCAATTAATAACCCAGGACTCTTTCTGTTTGGCTCAAAAGAGAAAGAAAGTGCTCTCCTGGCTGCATGGGGAAATCTGAAAGAGCTGCTATCACATTACCATACTAAGTCGACCTGAAATTTTGGGGTCACTTTTGGGCATAAATTTCTCAACTTATAGTCGAGTGTATACATAGGCCAACCCAGGATTTGAAGGTCCATTTTTGGGCATAAACGTTTCAACATATAGTCGAGTATATATGGTAGTGATTAAATAAAATGAAAATTGGAGGTTTGGGAGATAATATTAGAGGCTAAAATTGCACATTACAAATATATGCCATAGTTCCTATGCCATAAGACCATAATGGTGAAGAGGAGAAAGCCATTTTGAATTTGTAGGTCCAGTGTAATTCAGTTAGAATAAAAAGAGTGATTCTGTCTATTAAAATTCAGAAGTAGTCTCTGCATAATGGTTGAGGAAACCAAACTCTCACAGAACTCAGTATAGCTGGATAGTATTTTCAGAAATATCTTGTGTGCTCGTTTTACTTTGTTGTCCTGTTTATGGCCCAAAGGTTCAACTTCCTCTTTTGGTGGAACAGTCAATATATTGTGGGAGAGTAGTCAAGTTGTCAAGATTTTTATTAATTGGTAATTATGCTTAGAGCACTTTTTTACCATGCATATTTTTGTATGCGATGTCATATTTTTCAGAGAAAATGAAAATGTTCCAGGTGCTGATATGGCAGACTCTTCTTCCGAATCTTACAGAGGGGTTGGCAGGCTTCCTACCCCAGAGTTAAGAGCACTTGGTGGAGCGCAAAGAACACATCTTGACCTGACAACACCAGCTACTGGTAAAATTTGTGCTGTTTATTTCAAAATATTTTTTTTAGAAAAGAGTTATGATTTGGAAATTTAATATAAACCATGATGTTTCATATTCTTATTTAGGAGGTGCTGTTTTAGTATCTCCTCCAAAAGTGAAGTCTTCATCTTCTATGCAAGTAAGAAAGGGATCTCCCGAGAAGAATATTTTGGCAAATCAGAACTCAAGGAAAGATATAAAAAGAAAATCTAACATGGTAAGGCACTACATTTCTAAGAAAGCAGGGTGCAAAGAGTTTTGGATCCCCTCCCCCATCCAAATTACAGTAGGTCCCCAATACCGTATGTTCCTGGACTTACCATGGATAGTGAAAAATGCAGATAATTGAGAACACTTTTTTTAAAACCTGAAATGAATGAAGTCTTGGGCCTCTGGTTGAAACATACCAAAGAATTGCACTGGAGAACCTAGAAACGCAAGTAAGTGAAAATGTGTATACCATTCATGTGGACATGGGGGACCTTCTGTATTTTAAACTTTTGTATTTTTACATTTTCAGCATGAAAAAGCTAATTATCTAGCATCATGTCCCAATGAGATTAAAGAAATTACACATTTACAAAATGTAAATGTCACAGTAGTAATTCTTGAGATATTTTCATAACTATAATGGTGTTTATAATAGCTATATTAGTCCTGTGTTATAGAATTTGGTGTACCATATAGAGGAATGGTATGGAAATGGTGTATATGTGAGAAGTCTGCATTGGACATATGGTCATGTAGACATTTGTAGAAATATCAAAAATAACTTTTTTTTAAAAAAAAACCTTGAGGAGTAGGAGGACATCTATGAACATGCTCAGAAGCCATGGAATTTTGAGTATCTACAGAACACAGTTGTATATTGTGGAGAGAAAAATGGGATACGTCTTGTGTGAGAATTCTTTCAGCTGCAGATGTAGTGAAAGAATAGAATGGAGTATACTGGGAAAGGACATCAGTTGCATTGGGCACCTAAACATTCTAGTCTACATTTTATTACAGATCCCAAACTGCTTCTTATGGCTCAACGTCATCTATCATTAGACTGACATGCATTATTTGGGGAAAGAGACACATGGCTGTTTCTTGTATTATACAAAATTGCTTGCAGGATTTGTGGAGTCTATCATTAAGGGATGAAGCAGATGGTGCAAAAGGTCCATGCTGGGACCATACCACCGTTGTTCACTCCAGGACCGTGACAGCTGCACACACCTGGCTTTGATCCAGGCTGCTGCCACAGTACTTAACCAGCCATTAAAAAGGAGTGGTACTGTATTTTATTGCTCTTTTTTGGGCTGGTTCCTTGCAAAAGAACCATGCCCGGGGTGGCTTCCAGCCATGTTCAGGGCATGCATCATCTGAATGCTACACCCCCAATGCAGCCTGACGGCCCTTTTGGGCCATCTGTTTGAGGCCTAAGACACCAATTTCAAAGTAGATTGATTAAATATCTAGCATGTTATTTCCAAGTCGAGGATGAAGAAAGCAAATAAATATGGCTGGTCATTTCTCTTATGTTCACAAAACTGTCTGGAGGTAGTCATATGTGACAGTAATTTAAAACTATTTTAAATGGCTTACTATCCTATGAAAAAGATGTATGCAATGTTTCTGGGGAACAAGAAAGTATTGAGTTTCCTGTAAATACTTTGGCACAGCAGTAGTTAGAGTAATAGTGCAAAGAGATGCATTCTGTACAGCATGACAGTTCCTATTTACTTTGATGTTTCAGGATGAAAATAAACCTGTAATGCTGAGCCATTCCCTACCTGCTGGGCTAAAAACTATGGATCCTTTGTCTCTGAGGAAAGATCAATGGCCCAGGCAAGATACTTGTAGTGTAAGAGTTCCTTCAACTTCACTGCATGCAGAGCAGGCATCTGTAATCTCTGGTGTGAAGTCAGCTAAGGTCCCTGCTCAGTCCTTTTGGAACCCATCATGCCGCATTCAAGGAACTCTCAGGGAACCAGAGTTTCAACATAATGGTTGGTTTGCTCTATGTTGCATTCACATCCTTTTTAAAAATGTGAACATTTTGTTTAATACCACTTTTGTCTCTTTTTCTGGATACAAATGATAGTTCAATTTAAATCCCCCCCCCCCCCCACACACACACACATTCGTGGCTTTGACTTTTGTGGATTTGATTATTTGCAGGTTTGATTAATATATTCTCACTAGGAATCTCTAGATCCTCCAGCGCAACTCTGCCAGAAGTTGACCATAGAGTTGCAATGGAGGACCTGGGGATTCCTAGAGAGGTGTTCTCTCAGGTAAAAAGAATAGGTTTTTTTTATTTGCAGTTTTTCCATATTCACAGGAGTCCTTTACCCCTAACCCCAGCGAATGTGGAAGGGACCACTGTACTGGGTAATTAAAAACAAATGGTGCAAAAGTAAAACTGTTGTTTAGTTTGCACCATTCTTTTTTCAATCACCTTGTATTATCACTTTCATGCCACAATATGGCTCCACATTAACCAAAATGAAAAAAAAAAGCCTTGCTTATACTCATGATTGAAATGACGGCAGTGACAACTGAATTTATAGCTAAACAGTTTTTCAGTAAACAACTGGTAGCATTACTTTCAGACAGTCTGATTTGAGAAAATACATAGAATATGATTATTCCTGTATTACTAATGAGATAACAGAAGGAGTTCAAATATTAGGAGACTGCTCTCTTAGTATCTATGGCCCCATACAGACAGGCCAAAATAAAGCTGCTTTGGATCACTTTGGAAGTATGCTGTTTAAATGATGCATGCGTACTAAGAGTCCAAAAGCCATGCCAAAGCCACAATCCAGTCCTAAGGACTAGAGCGCAGCTTTGGTGCAGCTTCTGGACTCTTAGTATGCATGCATCATTTAAACAGCATACCCCCAAAGTGACCCGAAGCAGCTTTATTTTGGCCTGCTGTATGGGGCCTATATTAGCTACAAATTAGTATATTGGCTAGTCTGGTTTAAATCCAGCTGTGAGTGGCAGCTAGAATAGACTCATTGAATCAGTGGAACTTTTGTAAAATTTCTACTGATTCAATGGGTATATTCTAATTAGGATCAATAATTGGATTTAGTCCTCTGTGTATTTCTGTTGGGAGATAAAATATTTATGGACTGGTTAAATGCTTCAGGACTATGCTGTTTCTTTTAGGAAATGTTGCAAGCCCCCAAAGGAGCTGGTTGCAATTACCACTTCAGGAGAGAAACTATAATGATGAAGGTATTTATGCATTTGGTATAGTTAAAATCAAAGGTTTGCATTTATAAAATCTTACAAATGCTTAACAGAAATATATGTTTGCATGGTTATGTTCAATATGGTATATGAGAAAACAGAATGTGAACAGACTGTTTATTGAGGGGGGGATGGGATGGGAGAAGGATAATAAATTTCAAATAATAATTAAAAAAGGAAGATCCAAAGTTGTTTCAGGTTTAGAAAGGACAAGAGATAATGGTCTAAGTATTAGCCCCATACGTTAATCAGGGAGAGAATGACAGTGGGAGATTGTAGAATGTCATAGCTTAGATTTAGTGTTTCTTTCCTTTAGCTGTGTTTGGACGTAAAGCTAGACCACAGATGGCCAATCTGTTGCAGATCACATGTATCCCAAAGCCACTCTCCATGTGACCTGGAGAGCTCCACTTTCATCCATCATTTTCTCCATCATTTGGGAAGTGGAGAAGAGATCACAGTGTTGGCACAGCTGTTAGCAATAAAGAAACAATAATCTTGATTAGAATTGCTGGAGAATCTATGAATGGATCTTGAACCTTACACATTCCACAACAACAGTGTAGGCAATGATGAGTGATGATTACTGATCTCTCTATCCACAAAGTCCTGAAGGCGACAATTTATTTGGGATATTTAGCAGGAGAAACAGTGATCTGGCTGAGAATTTTTGTGGCAGAAGGAGGTTTTAAATACCCATCCCAGTGATTCCTTGTGGATGTCAGTGGATGGCAGATCATAGCCTCACTCATCATCACCTCTTCCTTGGCTCACCCTACCCATTCATGCATCTCCCAATGGATTTTGCATGAGAATCCTTGTTCTAAACCATGGGTTTAGTATTATGTAAATACATCTGAGTGAGCCTTGGACTTGTACAGTCCTCACCTGCTCCTCTGGTGTGACTGTGAGGAGGCAGAAAGTTCCAGTTTGATTTTAGATCAACCACAGTTTAGGTAGTGCTGGAGCCATTAAGCCTGGTTAATCTTAATTATAGCAATCAAGCTGTTTAAAACAGAAGCAAGAGTTTTGGAGTTATTCCTTGCAGCCACACTGGAGGGGTGGGGAGTATGCCAGACAAAGGCTTGCTGCATCTCATACTTTTAATATGAAACCAGCATGAACAACTTTTAGTGTTTACCATACATGTTTATATAAATGATTTCAAATCAATTTTTCAGAGATGCCCTTCAGTCTCATCGTACATATTGAGATGAGACATCAGTCATCATTATTATAATATTTTAACAGGTTTTTAAAAACCTGTGCTCAGTGTTGTTAATATTATTGTTTCGTTGTTTGTTTTAATTGTATTACCCATTATTTTATTAAATGTGTTTTGCTTTTAACTCATATTGTGAGCCACTTTAAATTCTATATTGGGAGCAAGGCAGGATATTAATAAAATAAATAATTTCTGTATTACAAAAGAAGGAAAGAAAATGGTTGGCAGTGGCGAAACAAGCTTCTGAGCTTTCACCTAATGATGTTGGTTTTAAATGTATATATTTCCTGTTTGAGACTTCGGTGGTGAGCCTTGGCACCTCTCAGTGCGTTTCATCTCTTCCCTGCTAGTTTGTCATTTTTATTTCAAATCCTCTGCAAGTTTTTTTTTTTAGTTTTTGCTGAAGTATGCCACTGGACTCCATATGTCGACAGTCTGTTGTATTCAGAATTTCCTGTAGCTCCATCTCCTCTATGTATGCTGTTGTTATATTTGCATCTTTCACAATTAAATGCTATAGTGATCCCTCCACATTTGCTGGGGGTTAGGGGTGAAATACCTCTGTGAATGTGGAAAAACCGCAAATAAAAAAAAGTGCTATTCTTTTTACTTGAGAGAACACCTCTCTTGGAATCTTCAGGTCCTCCAGTGCAACTCTGTAGTCAACATCTGCCAGAAGTTGACCATAGAATCATGCTGGAGGACCTACAAATGTCTAGAGAAGTGTTTTCTCTTGGAATGTTTAGGTTCTCCAGCATAACTGTACGGTCAAATTCAGGCAGAGTTGTGCAGGAGGACCTTGAGATTCCTAGTGAGAACATATTAATCAAAACTGCAAATAATCAAATCTGCAAAAATCAAAGCCGCAAATGTGGAGGTCCAGCTATATATGTAAGCTTGGGGCATTCAGCAGTTCAGCGGTAAAATGGCCCTTGCAGTGTGTTCTGCTATCCTAATTTTAAGTCATACCTTGGGAGCAGAAATGTTAATAATTCTTACTGTGTGCTTTCTAAAATAAAATTTCCCTTTAAATTGTTCCTAACAAGTTAAATTGTGATATTTAAATACCATACAATCCATGAAGCAACTAGAAACATGTGCCTCATGAAAATAGTGAATCCCTTGAAAAATGCTTTTTAAATTTTGACTTCAGTGTCCTTGTACTGTCCTAACGAAATTACCAATGTAGAAATTAATTACACAATCTTGTATCTCAAAGCATATTTTGGATATATTTAATAGTAATAGTGCTGCTCATGGGGTTGTTCTTTGTTATGTTTATAGATGATGACGACCGTTTGTCTCAGTTGTCTGCTCGATCTTCTGCATCTAGTTCCCTTGCATCTCAGGTTCTAGAACGAGCTCAAAGGAGAAAAGAGAACTTCTGGGGCAA
Organism: Sceloporus undulatus; assembly: GCF_019175285.1. Classification (NCBI taxonomy): domain Eukaryota; kingdom Metazoa; phylum Chordata; class Lepidosauria; order Squamata; family Phrynosomatidae; genus Sceloporus; species Sceloporus undulatus. The sequence continues at coordinate 57,353,244 of NC_056526.1, forward strand.
AATGTGATTCTATTCTGCTGTGTTTGTACTTGGGCATTTTAATACCAATTTGTGAAAATTGTTTGCAGCTTTGTAAAAGGCTCTGATTTTAGAAATTTCTAGGTATTTAGCATTCACTTTACATTGGATAGGCTTTGAGAATGCACAGTCTTTCTTAGAATTGAACTCTACCTCACAAAGTTGTGAAAGCCATTTAATTTTTTTTTACCTATAACATATTTCATATGCAACATGTGACAGTTTTAAAATTACATTATAGGAGAGAAATATTACCATACTCTAATGTGTTCATTTTACCTTATATCATTGCCATGCAAGTGTAATCCAAAATCAAAATGAGTTGGGAGTTGATCTGCACCATTCATTATTTCTTTAAATACCCTGCAAAGATCCTGCAGCCTCTCTTCTTAGTAACCACTGAACTCAAAGTGATCAGACCCACTCAGGAGTTGCACCATAGCTTTCTGTATTCCTTATTTTGGAATCATTAACATTCCTCCTTGTGATCCAGCATAGCATTGGCACTTCCTCAGATCTATCAAGATATTAAGTGGCAGTTGATAGATGGACCTCACTTTGATGTCAGTTTGGTTGTTCAGCTTCCAGTAACAATAGTGTTAGTGTAACTCCCATAAATTATCTGTGTTTTCATTATGAAATTACCATGTACATTGGCAGATGTTACTTTCATGGCCTAACACCATGGGTACTTGCCAAGGGATCTTGCAGCACCTTTGAGATTAACTGGGCAGAAAAAGTTGTAGCATGAGGTTTCATAGACTTAGGGGCTGAACAGGCTGCCCCTTTCAGCACTGAATTGGGGATGTGGTAACTATATGCCACGACCCTGATCTGGCCTTTCCGCAGCACAAAAAGGAACCACAAAAAGTGGCTCCTTTTTGTGCTGTGGAAAGGGCCCCATAGCCGCTGGCGCCATGGCTTTTTTGCACTGGATTTTCTGGACACAGCACCAAAGGAGTGCCATAACCCTGGCTGCTGTGTGGTGGAGCGTTTGACATCATGCCAGCTTGGGGTTGGATTTGGGGCATATGTCACACCGACGTCACGCCCCCACTCTAACCTAATGTTGGCTTTCTGGCTGGTCTGTCAAGGCTCCTGGTCTACTTCCTCAAATGCTGGGAGTGACCTGATGGAAGGACCTTTATCAGTTTTATAGCCCATGCATCCGAAGAAGTAGACCAAGTGTCCAAAATATACATGCTACAATGTATTTCACACAGGCCTGGAAGAGATGAGCCAAATGAAATGGCTTCTGGCCACTTTGGGGGGATTGGCATGTACATGATGTGCCTGGTGGGGCTTGTTGGCTCCTGCAGCTCTGACCCGCTTTGGGAGCAGGCCGTGCAGTCTCAGTGGCCCCAGGCTGTTCCTTCCTGCCCATCTGCTATGCCCTGCAGTAAAGTCTAAAAAATGCTGCAAGATCTTTTGCATACTGATATTCCAGACTAACATGACTGTGTTTCTGAATTGTACCATGCTGGCAACTTGTTTGTCTGCTTGGGATTTCCCTCAATGTTTATTTCAAAGTCATGCCCTGTCCTCTTCATCCATTAATGCTATAATAACAAAGCTAAATCTTATTTCATCCAATCCCTGCCTTGAATATGTAAGGTACTTTGGTGGAAAGTAACATATGGAAAGTAACACACATACAGCCCCTGAATCTTACGTTTAATCATTCTTCATAATTTCATAGGATGGTAGGCTCTTGACAATCTAGTTTGTTGTTTTTAAATTATAGTTGTGCTTCAGTGTTGTGCATATGATCACTGTTAGTCTTGTTAATAATATCTGTACTGATGATAAAGTTAGTTTTAAATCTTTTATTTAGGTACTGTCACCATCACACACATCACTTTTTAAGACTCCAGCAATTTGAAAGGACTGAATTATAGTTGTGCAGTGACATCTGAATGTGCAATTTTAATTTTCTTTCCCAGTTTACTAGTTCTGAACTGTTGACATTATTGTAAAAAGTACTGTAAAGCCAGAATGCCCAGAAAATTATTCTTTTTACTGACACATTATCCACAGCATTTTATTAAGCGAGCACAGTTTGTAAAGGATGCATTTTTTATTAATTGTATAAAAAAGATTTGTGTAGTTTTAGTTTTGTATTTGTGTTTAAATGAAAAACAAGCTGTATTTTGGTAGACAATAAATCCTTAATTGGAAATAGTCCTGTCTTTAATTTGAGGTGGGTTAATTTGCATATTTTATTCAGTGTTACTTTCGCAATTTCTGCTCAACAATCTAGTTCATACTTGAATCTCCTTTCTCCCAATATGTATTTAAAGTTTTATATTTTGATACTGTATTGTAACATTCAGCAAACCTGTCTGGATGGCTAAATTCTAGTCTGCAAATTAATCCAGGAGGTGCAGGTCAGAAATTGTAGAATTTTTTAATGAGAAATTGCAAAGATCCAGTTCCTTAAGCATCTAAACATTTTAATTCAGGAATGAAACACTGAACATATAAAACTTTTTCTGAACTATTTAATAAAACAGAACACTGCTGAGCCATTACATCTGGTCTCTGCTGAAACTGGAAGTAAATGTTACTTCTCGAACCTGAAAAACTGTCCATGATTTTGTCCTGTACAAATTTGAAGTTTCAGTTTCAAGGTATCCATTCATTTTGTGATCTTGCAGGTCCTGTGTATGTGACATTTTACTGTTTCCTTTTCTTTTCACGTTAAGAGAGAATCTATGCTTTGACCAAAATAATTTACCTTGTGAACATGATTACAACATGGATTTATCTCAATTACAAAATTTTAAAGAGAATTTTCTTGAGATGCCATTTCATCAGCAGCCAGCGCAAGTGCCACTAATCTATACAGAGAGGTTCTTCAAAATAAATAGAAAAATGATTAAAAATAAATGAATGTTAAATATTGACTTTAGACCACTTTGGAAAATCTCTGTAGGGGGATTCGTACCAATTCTGTGTGCTATTTTGTGTTTAGTCCTTTAATGTGGATGACGATGATCAGTGATTAAAATATTAAAAATTTCCTGTGATTTTTATGTGACATAAAGTAATATTGTTTCATTTGATTTCTGTGAAATAGCCACAATGAAGCTTTGGTTTTCTTTGTGTGCGTAGTACTTAAGTAATGTTACTGATAGAGCAATCCTACATATATCTAGCATGCAATGAACTCAATAGGGCTTCCTCTAAGGTAAGTCAAGAGTATAGGGCTACAGCCCCAACCACTTTTGATGTCATTGCTTAGCAGATGCCGCATTGCAGGAAATACAGAAATGTCAGTACAACATTTAATTAAGTAGGTCATTAAATGGAGTTTTACCACATTATGAAACATGTTTTATGGTAATAATTGAAAGGGATTGTATAAAGTACAGAATTCCTACACATATACTCTGCTTTGTGTGTAATAGCAATGTGGTCAATGAATCATCCATTCTGAGACAGGTAAAAAGTAGACTACTAGCACTTACTGATCTGTTTGCTTCTTACAAATTTAAACCAATTTCTGAACATACTCTTATATTGATTCCTTATAACAGTGATGGTGAACCTTTTACAGACCGAGTGTCAAAACTGCAACCCAGACACCACTTATTTATTACAAAGTGCCACGTCCCTCTGGCTTTCTAGTAAGAAACTCTGACAAACTCTGTGCTACGGCGACAGCATGTGTGCCCACAGAGAGGGCTCTGAGTGCCACTTCTGGCACGCGTGCCATAGGTTCGCCATCACAAACTAAGCATTGTCTATAGCAGCTCTTCCTAACTTGTCCTTTAGATTCCAATTCTCTCTCTCTCTCTCTGGCTTTGCTTCGCGAACGAAGATTCAGGAAGGGCACATCCCGTGTTTTGTACAAGCACGTTGGTGACTAAAAAGGCCAATTCGGGATAAACAGGTCCGGTTGCAGAAAGCACAACAGAAAGTCTCCTTGGGTATTGTGCTATTTGTGCAACCCGGGTATGGGTACAGGATTCTTGGAGAGGTGAGGTCCACGCAAGGAGCAGATCCTTGCCCTTCCTGGCTTAGTGAATGGACCAGAGGACTGGTTGAGTTGTAAAGGGAATGATTAATATCTCTTTATGACAAGGCAGGGTTCCAGCTTGCCTGAAGGAGTCGGTTGTAAAACTTTTTTGGGGAAAAAAACCTTCTCTGAAACCTATACTGGGCAATTATCAGCCAGTCTCCAACATCCTATTTTTGGGCAAGGTACTGGACTCTGGGTGTGTGTGTGTGTGGGGGGGGCTTTACAACTCCAGCGCTTCCTGGATGCAATAGCTGATCTAGATGCATTTCAGTCAGGTTTCAAGCTGGGTTATGGGAAAGCAGCAGCTTTGATCCCTTTAGTGGATGACCTAAGCCTGGAACTGCACATGAGAATTGTGTCTCTGTTGGTTCTGCTGGATCTTGGCTTTCAGTACCACCAGCCATGTATCCTGGGTCACCTTGCAGGGTTAGGGCTGTTCTACAGTGGCTTCCTTCTTGTCTGGAGGGACACTCTCAGGGAGTAGTGTTGGGAGATTCATATTCATCCCGTTGGCCATTGGCCTGTGGAGTCCCAAAGGGTTCTGTTTTGTTCCCTATACTATTTAACATCTACATGAAACCATTGGGATCAGATGTCACCAGTATGCTGATGATACTTAGCTCTATTATGGCTTTCCACCTAATTCTAAAGAAGCTGTTCCTGTGATAAACCAGTGCTTGACAGATGTAACAGACTGGACAAGAGTGAACAAATTGAAGATTAATCCAGAAACAACAGGTGCTTTTGGTCAGTCAGATAGATATGGGAGTAGGGATTCAAGCTATGTTAGAGCCTATTACAGCTGTAAGATCATCTGGAGAGGCCCTTCTCTCTGTTCCACCTCCTTTTCAGGGTTTGGTGAGAACAAGGTAAAGCTCCCAGGTTCTTGCTGGAGCTTCCAGGCTCTGGAACTCATTCCCTAAAGAGGTCAGGATGGTCCCATCTCTGCTCGCCTTCCATCTGCAACTGAATTGAATGGGATGGGGTTTTCATTATGTGCTGTACAGATTATGGATTGTATAACCCTTTAATGAATTTTAACTTTTAATGTTTAATATTTTAACATTATAAATTGCTTAATTGCTTTTTAATTAACTTTCATATCTATACTTTCATCAAAGGTTTTGTATAGGTGGCTAGTGGTCTAGGATAATAATTATTTGAATTGCATAAATATATGGAGGATCACAGGTTCTTCACCGATGTCATAGGCCACCAGGAAAAAGAGGAGTACTAATGCTCTCTTAAGCATTTAAGGAGATGCTTATGGTCACTGCCACTAACTTGACTCTTCCTGCTTCTGGTAGGACACAAAGTAAATGAACTTGAGAAGTCAGACAATTGGGGAAAACAAAAGCACTTCTTCATCACGGCAGCCAGTCCTGTTTTGAGACACATAATTTTCTAGGGCATTAGGACAGTTGGAGCTGCCTGGGAGCTTGTCTATCAAGACTGCTTGAGTGAGCTGCTCTATTGCTCTTACTGTCAGGAAGGTGGATGTTGAGGTGGAATTTCTTTTCCCGTAGCTTCTTTTTAACGTGTAGATTAAAGATAATTGTTTTCTAAAAGATTGTCTGATGTCTTACGAGGAAGGGCAGAATATAAAAATATAAGAGGAAGAAAATAAAAAAAGTTAGTGGTTATTGCTAAACACCTATTGCTGTTCTTTTCTGATTGTATTCTCAATACAGTTACTTACCCATTAGCTGCTTTTGGAGTCATGGGTAGTTCTAACAGGGTGTGAATGGATGATAAATTTCCCTTTCCCAAATTTGTGATAATCTTTGCCTTTTCATTCCCTAGGAAGGAATCAGAGAAATTAAGCAACTGCATATCCAGTGAATCCCCAGAAAACTTACATGAGTAATTTGGAGGCCATGATCTGCAAAAAATGTGATAGAAGAAGGGAGAAAATGAGCCAGATGCTTTTGGTGCCAAGGCAGCTGGTGATGGAAAATTCATTTTTTCCTCTGAGTAACAACAGATGTATTATTGAATCACACACACACAAAAGTGCAGACATTATTTGATAAGCTGAAAGGAAAAACTTAATTTTAAACAGCATATATGAGACAGTAGTATATCTAAATACTAAAAAACTTCTGATAAACTCATGGACATGAAAGCCAGTCTACTGCAAGCAAATCTGTATTGTAGGGATATTGGTAAAAGGTGACTCTAAGAGGTTCAAACTGCATTTTGTGATCTCCATGAAGTCCTTATTAACCTTTCTGAAGGCAGTTTGTATTATGGCTTGATTAGTTTGCAGTATCTGAGTATGGTTAACTTTTTACTCTTCAGCGTTTGCAGAGAGTGACAGCACTCAGCACAGCTGTCTTTACTCTCCTTATAAACTGCTAAGTAATTTGCAGACTTGGGAGTTAACCTGACCTTTAGGATTACTTAAACTTTTGTGAACAAAAGCATCCCCAAGTAAGTCTATTTGGTATAATGATACCAGCTAATTGAGAAAAAATGGAGATAACATGTTTGCAGTTAAATGACACTGCTTTGCTGTAATGGTTTGAGTGTTATCTTTGCTTTTGCTTGGGTTTCTCATTCACATCCTGGGATGATGAATTGCCTTGGTCAGTATCTGAATGGGATACAGATGGAAGGAGAGTCTCTCAATAAGGTATTTATCCAAACATAGACTCAACACCAATATCTGAGACAGAGATCATGAAGGTAACATTAGAATTGCTCACAGTCAAGTTAAGGTAATCAGTCCTGAGGTGTTTAGGTGCTTTCAGCTGTCCATGTTTGCCTGGATTCAACCTGGAATGCTTTTTATTCCAGGCTAAGCTGAATTTATTTGGTGCATAAGTTCTAACTATGTTCTTCACTTTCCAGGTAATAATTGTCTTCGTTACAGTCTCTGTCTTGAAATAAACTAAGAGCAGGAGCATGGAGGAATAAGATAATCATAGAAGATAAATGCAGGGTAAAAGAAAGAGATATGAAGAGCAGTTGCTAGACTGGTGCCATCTTGCTGTGCTCTCTTACTAAAAACTAGTGTCTTCTAAATCTGATAAGAGTTTGTGGCAGTTTCACGCAGTACTGTGAAGTTGAAGGCTTTCATGTGAAGATGCCAGCCACAGATGCTGGTGAAACATCAGGAAGAAACTCTTCTGGAACATGGCCACATAGCCCGAAAAACCCACAAAAAACTCTCAGGCAGTACTGTTTCTCTGTAAAGTGCTGCCAAAACTCCAAACAAATTCTCTGTCCCATACCAGTGCTTCCCCAAGAAACATCTGAAAGTATTTGGTCACTGGGATTACTTGGCAAGGTTTGTTCAGAGGAAGTTTGCTATTGCCTTCATCTGAGGCTGAGAGCATGTGACTTGCCCAAGGCTTTCATGGCTGAGCAGGGAATCTAGAGTCATAGTCGAATACTCAAACCACCGCAATCAATTACAGCCGCAAGATTGTTGTATGCCTAGAGTTGGAAAACTGATTATCTTCCTGCAGAAGAAGAGTGGACTGTTAAAAATCTTTGAGTTGACTGAGATAGACAAACTGGTGACACTGATCAAAGAATATCTGCTAGATAACTGTTTAAAAGAATAAGAACTATTTTTCATTTAAGAAAGAAGGGAAGAACTTGGTAGCAGAACTTTAGACTTGAAGCATTTTTGTTTATTTTATGTAGGTTAGAAGTAAAAATAAAGATAAGTTACCATTATTGAGAAAACATATATATTGAGCATTAACACTCCTAGGTTTGGGAAGTCAATTATAATTTGTGTTAGTTGTGTTAATTAGATCTGTGTTAATTGTAGTTCTATGGGGGGATTGGGGGAATTAGGAGGGCTGGAAGGTAGTTTAGTTAGAGGTATGCTTGTAGTTTAGTGTAGATTTATGATTTTGTTACTTGTGTAAATGAGTGTTTTTAAAATTTTGTATGTTTTCTGTTTTAAAACTTAATAAAAACAAAAACAAAACACTGCAACTAAGCAAGCAAACAAACAAGAGTTAGCTGAAGGTTGCAAATACGTATCTTGTACGTCCAGAGGTTTTCACAAAGATCTGAAGTGTGATGGTAGATATGCTGCCTGTAAGAAAGAGTTTTTTCTTACTTCCACTTATGTTCTACTTAGATGTTTGAAGTAAAAGAAATCTTAAAAATAAAAATTGTGTGCATGTCTAGCACTGTCTGCTAGAAATGTGATTAAGAATGGATTGTACTACCCCTGAAAATTCTCACTGATTGGATGTGTAGAGCACAATAATATTGCATGAATGTTGTAATGTACAGACAAGCAGATATATAGGTATTGCAATACATGCTGCTGAACAAGTAGCTATCTTTCCAAGGAATTAGAGTTATTTTATGTTCTCCAGTACATTCCAAATCTGATTTACCCAAATCTCAATTTTGTTGTGTGGCCTATTTACCACATGCAGTTCACACAAAATCTGTTTCTTCCTGGGTTTCCCATTTTTAAAATGTATTTATATATTTTTTAAAAATCTACTCCAGCTTCAGGCAAGAACATATTTCTGGAAAGTGTTCTGTGGCAAAAGGAAGAGAGAAATATTTTAGTGGTACTTTTGGCATGTCAGTGCTTAGAAGCTTTACTCTTTGCTGATAACCTATCAGGCATTAATGGATGACAGGTGAGTGGGTAGTCAGACAAGACCTGTGCCAAACAGACAAAATTGCTTCATTTTATTTATTAAATTGAGTTCCCTAGATGCTGTACAAAGCAGTCAAGTATAATAATAACACATTGCTCTAAAAATAGCAATAAACTGTTAGAATCTAGCACATCCTAAAAACCTTGACATGAAGCTACCAAGAAACATAATAAAATACAACATTGATTTGCAGAAACTAAAACCACATTGGGTATATGAGCTATTTCAAAGGGAGTATGGTTCTGAGGGAAAAATTCCATAGCCAAAATATTTTATCACTAAGGCTGTAATCTGATTTTAAAAATTTGTGTGTCACTTCATAATGTGAATCTTTGATAATGAATTAAACAAATCTGGAAAAAAAGTTATGTATGAATAAAGTAATGTTCCTGAAGAAAACATACTTTTTTTACTTTTAGGCCACACACATTTGTTAAAAGATTTGTATTAAAAGTAACAACTCTTTTTTAAAAAATTGCTGCCAAACAAAGCTTGTTAAATTACTTTTAAAATATAATTTGTTCTTGTTATTTGTGACAATGTTGAGAAGCAGAAAGTCATCTGTTACTTTTACTTAAAAAAACCCACCAAGGTATGGAAAGAGAATGCCATTAAATTTGAAAAGGTCAATTAAAATGCAGTGAAAAAAGTTGTTTGGAAAGCCTACTAGACAATAGTAATATAAAGCATTACTTGCTACATCAAAAGAGAGAGAGATGGTATAATTCCCATGCATTACATTACTTTTGAAATGGAATTCTGTTATGGTCTTCTTACTGAAAAGAAAGGTAACCCATTACAGGCAGCTATATTTTCTTGTAACTCATTGCCTTCAAGTTCAATTAACCAGAGACAGTTTCTTTATCTATCAAAAGGATTTAAACAGCTAATAGAAGTTATTAGCTGACAAAATATTTAAGCCCTACTTGATGACACTAATAGTATTAGACTGTGCCAGCTGCAGAGTACAGAAGATGTGGTCTTTTAGAAATTAGAAACAGAAACTGGAGATCATCCAATGAAATTTATAGGAGAAACAAAAGATGTGTCTCAAGATGTTCAAAAGAGGGTCCATTTTTAAGTTGAAAAGCACTATACATTTCTGCCAAAAGTCATTGGGATTTTCAGCTCATAAGTGGATGTTCTTTTGAGCATCTTGAGAGCACTCTCAGACAATATTTAACATGATTGGACTTTCTATGATAGTATATATATCAGCCCATGGAAAATCTCACCCAAGATTCTGATACGTGTATTATCATAATTTATTCACTAGTTATATAAATCAGTGTCAACCTTTTAGGTACAAACAAGTCTGTGCAAGTTGTAGGAGAGTGAAATTTAAGAACTATAGTTTTGGTGTACATAGCAGAAGGCTGAATTCAAGGAGGAAGTGTTTGTGGCTTCTGAACTGTCTGCTGTTCTGTTGCTTTGAACCCTCCCCATGTTATATGGGTCAGTTGTTGAAAATATCAGACTTCTCTGAATAGTCAGAGAGGGAAATCCTATTTGCAATTGTGGTTGAAGTGTTGCCCCAGAGTTTGTGAGTGGGAAAAGACTAACATCTGAGACATTACTGGAAAGAAAAGGCTTAAATGGGTTAAGCATATTACTTTGCCTTTATTCTTAAAACTATACTCATAAAACATGCACCAAGTTAAAATAAGTGGGAATCAACACTAATGTTATACCAATTAACAGGCTTTTCTGACTCCCTCAGCCATTCCCTTTTGTTGAAAGAATGAGCCTTTATCCAGAAGTGCCTGTCTTGATCCCCTCAACTAGCCTGCTGTCCTCAGCTGGAGTTAACAATATTGTCTCATTGCTAGTACTGAAGCAGGATCTTCAACTGGAAGTCATATTAGCTTCTATTGAGGGCAGAGAGGAGGCACCAGGCTTTCTCTCTGCCTTTGAGAATCCACTTTTGATTTTAATACAGCTTCTCATACAGATAATCTGAGACATATTGGAGGCCTCTCAGCTTTGGACTCTATCCCTCTAGAACAGCAATTTCCAAACTTTGTCCCTCCAGGTGTCTGGGATTTCAACTCCCAGATGACCAAGACAGCTTTGCCAATGGTCAGGAATTCTGAGAGTTGACATCCAAAACATCTGGAGGACCAAAGTTTGGGAACCATGATTCTAGAGGTTCAACACTGAGATAGCTCCTATACAATTTGGAAGACACTGTGAGCCACATATAGTGGAACCTCATCATCTGCGGGCTTACCATCCATGGATTTGAGTATTTGAGGATAGCAAGCTCTGTTGTCCCAAATGGTGGCATGTGCACCATGAAGGCCGTACAAGCAGCTGTGCACACATTGCACCACCATTAGAAACAACAGGACTTGAGGTCCCACATTTTTTATATCTGCAGGGCGGTGGTGGTCCAGAACGGATCCCCCACAGATCTGAAGGTCTGACTGTAACCAAGAGTGGAGTACTTTCCACTTGACAGTGGATCCACTAGTCACATCTTGGCTGCATTTTTTTTTGTTTTCATGTGGTGATGGTGGTCCAGAACAGATCCTCCATGGATATGACAGTCCGACTATAACCAAGAGTGGATTACTTTCCTCCTTGTCAGTGAGTCTATTGGTCATATCTTGGCTTTCATCTCATTCTGGAAAATATCTTGAGCCAATTCCACCAACAAAGTCTATTTTAGATAATTTTTTAGGTTCAGTTAATAAGTGCATAGAGAAAATCAGATGTAATAGACAATGCTGTCTTTGTTTGACCACACTGGGGAGCTTCTGTAGGCATGAACCTTAGTTATAAATCCATAGACAAATATGCAAGTGGCACTGGTTTGGAGGCACTGGTGGGTAGGGAAGCAATTAACAATTATTTTAAATAAATAAATAAATAAATAAATAATACATTCATTGATATCTGTGTGGAAAAGCACTGGTTTATTACTTGGAAGAGGCATCAGTGTGTCTCTTAAAAAATATCTTTAGGGAGAAGAGCTCTCACTTTTGATGTCAACTCTATATCTGCAATGCTTAAGCAACCTGGTCTATGGGTGATTGCTAGACTTGAACACTGTACAGTACTTCATCTATAGCAGGGGTGGGAACCATGTGGTCCTCCAGATGTTGTTGCACTACAAATTGTAGCAGCCCTAGCCAGCACAGCCAATATTGATGACTGCTGGGAGTGACAGTCAAACAATCTCTGGAGGGTGACACATTTCCTACGTCAGGTCTACAACAATGGTTAAAGATGAATCAAGTAGCCATCTTATGCTTATAAGGGTAAAACAAGGTTGAACATATAATGAAAAGAATGCCAAGGGAACACCTGATCAGAAATGGGTGGATAACTTGGATGCTTCTGTAGACAATGAGAGCATGTGTAGGGCCAATTAATATATTACCAGTGTGGCACAAAAACTTTTGTCCCTCGTTGGATTCTATTTGGTTCTGGTAACAACATGTCAGTTGGTCAAGCTGCAGATCATCTCACACTGATCAGCTTTACAAACAGTTTTGCTTTGGGGAAAGGAGGCATCATATAACCATCCCATTTAACTTTTTATAATGGATGGTATTAGAGCAGCACAGGATTTAGCTACAAAGTAGCTTGAGACCATATAATTCAAGTTCAGCAAAGATATGAAGGAAGTTACAGTGAACAATTATTTATTCTCTTAAGTCAAGATCCTGTTTGAAGCTGGCAAATTATGCAAAGTGCTGGAGATGGAGGATAAAGGTAGCCAGGAAGTTTTTCAGTGCATCCCTATAGTTGGGGATGGAACTGATATTGTTATATAGACAGTAATATATATTCCATTGTGGTGTACTGCTTTGAGTGTTGGACTGTGACTCTGGAGACAAGAGTTCAATTTCTTGTTCAGCCATGAAACCCACTAGGTGACCTTGGACAAGTCACATGCTCTCAGCCTCAGGGGAAGGCAATGGCAAACCTCCTCTGAACAAACCTTGCCAAGAAATCCCCATGATAGGTTCATCCTAGGGTCACTATAAGTCAGAAATGACTTGAAGGCACACAGTACCATCACCATCACCAATAGTCACACAGCCTGGTACCCTTAGTGGGTCACACTGTCAATGAAAATGATTTTCCCCATTTTTAAAATAAAAAATGGCTAATCTACATATAATTTTAAAACAAGTAAAATACAAAGGAAAGCTGTGCACCATGCTTAAATGAGCCTTACATTTCCTGGACACTTTTCAAAGAGTTGCATTTCCTGGAAGCTTTTCAGATTTTCCTTTTTTGAACATACAGACAAATTGCAGGGCTAGGATTGGAAAGATGTTGTGTTGGCATACACTCCATGGGCTATGTGTTGTCAGTGCCTGCTCTACAGACTAGATAAAGTCAATCTGAATACCTGGCTATCATTGACTGAAAGTACCTACCAACCTGAAGGGTTGGAAAAATTCTCCCTAACAATGCTTAAGACTGGGAACTCTGAAAATTATTTGAATTATCAGAGCTATAACTCGGATAACAAAGCCTCTGGCAAATAAGTTCCTGTTTACAAAGTCTTTTTTAATGGGAACTGAGCCCAGCCCCCTCTATCTTGTCTTCTGTCTAGCTTCAAGTGTTTTGCTATTGGGAGGATGGTGAAGGAGGGGTACAGAAAGATTGGGTTGTACCAGTGTGATGGGTTGCAGTGTTGGGTTCAGCAGTGTGTTGGGTTGCAGCAGCATATCTGTGGTAAACAATGCAATAAAATTTGGCCTTGGAAAGAATAGGATCCTACTCTAGGTGATTCTGTTATAGCTGTGTACAATGTTGTCCCCACCTCTGGTGTTACTCATTGTGCAGAGCAGGCTGCAGCAGCCAAAAGGGCATGCTCCACCTTCTCCTTCACTGCTGAGGTGGAAGTCTCTTCATAAAGAGGCCTCCACTGCTTTGGTGAAGCCGTGAGAGTGGCATTTGGCCCTCTCCTTTGTTGTGGCAACAGAAATCTTCTTGTGAGGAGGCCTCTGCTGCCATGCTGAAGCTGGGAGAGGCACATTGAGAAGAGGGCCTAACTGGGTGTCGCCCCTTTTCTGGGGTGTCATCAAGTGCAGTCCTCACCTCCTACACCCCCTAGTGACACCATTGGCTATCTGTGCTTACATACAACAGGCAAGGTACACTGCTGCCTCCAAAATCACATGTGGAGCATGCATGTGTGAAGACCAAAACAGAAAGAAAATGGGAAAACAGATTAACCCACCTCACCAGCTATCCTGGCATGTTAAAAAAGAATAGTTCTATGAGTTTCACCACTAAAATGGAAATCAGGAGATAAGTAGGGGCTGTTGAAAGAAAAAGAAATAATCCTGGGCTGGCATGGCATCCTGCCTTTTGGAAGAAACTTTCAGGTGGACTCTAGAAGATCCAAAATGTTTTTGTTTACTTACGTAAGGTTTACCTGACCTGGTTGTTTCATTTCACATGTGCACAATGTTAATTTTGAACAAAAGGTCAGCTGAAATATGCTGAACTGCTCTTTGTTAACCAAAGTATACTTGTACTTGTCATCAGTGCCAAGTGTGGTATGGCTGGTGGGTGTGAGTGAAAGGTGTTGTAACTAATATAGTTGGGGAAATGGTTGCAAATAGATTGCATGCATTAAGAGAAAAGTATACCCAAAATGCATACAAATTTCATTGTGGCACTCACTCTCCTTGCAAATTTACTTCAGAGTAGATCCGTGATAGAAAGGGATGAATCTGTTTCTCTTGCTTCTTATTACAGATTTGTCAAGTAGATGTATTCCTGGATATTACTTTATTAACAGAAAATTTGGTATCAGAGACACAATTAACATGGAAAGAATAGAGATAAATTCTTACACTGCCACCACACACACACACACACACACGGAAAAAGAAGAGCAGTTCACATATTTCAGCACACTTTGAATTCAAAACTAATAACAGGCACATGCAAAATGAAACAAACAGGTCAAGTAAATTTTATATAAGTAGATGAAAACATTTTGAATCTCTTAGAGACCACTGGAAAACATCTTCCAAAATGCATCCAGATTGTTTTTTTCTTTCACAAGTCTCCACTTTTTATGATTCCCATGTTGGTGATCAAACTTCTAGATCTATGAATTTTTAACCTTCCCTGGAGATCTTTAAACAGAGGCTTGATGGCCATCTGTTGGGGATGCTTTGATTGACAGTTCCTGCATGGCAGGAGGTTGGACTGGATGGCCCTTGTGGTCTCTTCCAATTCTATGATTCTATGAGACAGTGAGGCAAGATGATCTCCACTTTCCTTTTCTTTGTTTTGCTGTTCTCCTATGCTCAGTAAGGAATTCTGAAGGCACCTGCTATTTACCTTGCCCACTGTAGAAAAGCACATTGCTACAGAAGGATAAGATAGAATAGAAGCCCATTCTTTCCCAGCTCAGGCTTTATCACATGTTTTTGACAGACATGCTATTGTGAGGAAACCCCAAGGGTCTATGTTTCTCCATCATCTTCCCAATGTTATTGCTTCTAAAAATGTTCAGTTAGACAGAGGACAAAGAGGAAGGTAGGGGGCTGAAAGGGCTTAAAAACACTTTGTAAAAATTGATAGACGCTTTGTTAAGTGCAATATGCCTTACTTTTGATTCATTATAGTAGCAATTGCACAATGGTTTTTAAAATGTAAATTGCAACTATGGGAAATGCAATTTGGATGGCACCTTAAAAGAGTTGAAAAGAGGCTTCAATCCTTTGTTCCCTGCTTTGATCCTCATAGTGCTTGTGAATTGTATGAATGGTGTCATATTTGGTGTCATATTTGGTTTGACCCTAAATTGCAACAGATTTAGGTGACCAAAGAAGTAAGCAAAATTTACCCCTCAAACCACACACTTTTTGCCCCCAGCATGATCAACAGGGTCACTTCGTAAGAAATTAAACAATAGAAAATCTGTGAGGTTCTGTCTTGTGGCTTTTTTGTGTAGAGTGGTTAGTAAATTCTCAGAAGTAATAGTGGAAAGCAAGATGATGTCACTGTAACTCATCATTCCTTTTTGAACAAGGTGAAAATGGGTATATATAAAAGAGAATCCTCCGCTCCTTTGCAGCACAGATCAAAATCCACAAGTAAGTAGAAAATTTTTCAATCTCTCTTTATCTCTCTCTTCCTATATATCAATATTGTATATATCTCCATATAAATTCTACCGTATTATAATTTATAAATGTAAAAAAATAAAAATATAACATTTTAATAAATATAATTTTATAGTAATGGAATCTATGTATATGTATATTTGTCAGTCTTTATGGGGTAATTCTCCTTCGTTCTGTCTCATGAAGGTTCTAGGTTGTGGCTGAATTTATTGCCTTTCTTTTGGAGCCATGAATCCACTGCAAAACTGGATGAGGTGCCTCTCCTTTTGGCTTTTCTGTTTTTGGTGCTTGTCTTTTCTCCTCTTTGCAAGCCCTGTGCCACCAAAGGAAGCTGATGCTGTTACTAAACACTCCTGCACACTCAACAAAAGCGTCTTCCAGATATTCTACATCAAGAACTGTACCGACACCTTGGCTGAACAGGTAAAACATTAAGCAAATGCATCACATTAGTGTTTTTTCCCTCCATGGTGTCTCTCCTGTCACTTAGGGCTATTGACATTTTATACTATACTTTCTTTTTTTTTGGTCATTTCTTCTTTCTGAAAGGAAACTAATCTCTGATGATTTATGGTTATATAGATAAGCTAATTTATACAACATAGTTAAAAAAAGTACAATGGGGACATCACAACAATCCACTAAAACATATCCAGCTACTTTAATGATATAGCACTCAGCCACATAGCCTACTCATTATTGGCCACTCAGGGTTACCTGCCTATAGACCTTGCAAACATTTATGCTTTGTTATATGTACTTTATTTTTGTGTCAAAGGATGTGAATATATGGCTTGGGTCAAGGTTATCTCAAGAACCATATTATTCTAAATGAGCCAGGCTGGGTTTTGAACTCTTATGAGGAGGCCCTTCTCTGGATCCCAGCACGATAACAGATACATCTGTTGGAAACATGGGAGTGGGCCTTCTTGATGACTGCTCCTAGGCTCCCTTTCTAGAGAGGCTCAGTTGGCTCCCTCCATGGAGTCCCTCTGGTGACAGGTGAAGACATTTTATTTTGAAGGCCTTTGAGAGTTGACTATTTAAGGGGATAAAATTTTTAATAATGTATCTTGTCACCTGTACATGTGGTATATTTTTTTAGATGAACATGCTCTAATATCACATTTTAATTTTATTGGTGGTTTGGTTATATTTGAATTTTTGTTTTCCCCCCAGTTATATGAGATTTTATTTGTTTTCATTTTTGTCTACCGCCTTAAATCTCAGTGCTGGGAAAGAGGTGGGATATAAGTAAATAACAACAATAAACATTTCATTGTGAAACCAGAGGCTACCACACACTCCAGTGTAGTGAAGTAGCTTGTTGTCTTATGGCGACCCCATGAATTTCTAGGGTTTTCATAGATAAGGTATACTCAGAGGTAGTTTTGCCAGTTCCTTCCTCTGAAATTTTTCCATCTCCTTCCTCGAAGTGCTAACCAAGGTTGACTCTACTTAGCACCTATGATCTGGTTAGATTAGTTTCTGAGATCAAGTGCCTTTAGGAAATTTAGGCCCTTCAGACTTTTGCCCCAAAATGGAATACTAGAAACTGGCATATAGTTATCCAATAGTGTCTGTATGAGTCTCCCCAGGCTCTCAGGCGAGGCCCCTCTCTCAGTCACACCAGTCTTATTTGGTAAGAACAAGAGAGAGGGCCTTTTTGGTGGCAGCTCCCAGGCTTTGTAACTCTGTCCCCAGAGACCTTCCTTGTCGTCCTTCTGTGGGCAAGTGAAAACTTTTCTATTCTGGCAGGTTTTTGGGAATTGAATGTAATGGGCTTTTAGTGATCTGCTGTTTTATTGGCTTTTATCTTCTGTCTTTTAATGTTTTAAAATGTTTTAATTCTACAAATTATTTAATTGTGTTTTAAACATAATTTTGATATATTTTTTAACTGATAAGGTATATATTTTAAGCTGTATTTGTTTTAATATTTGTAAGCCATTTCATAAGCCACTTTGCATTCTGGTATGGGGAAAACATGGGATATAAATAAATTAGGTATAGGCATAGATCTTCATGAGCTGAAAACAACTTGGACCTTCTTAGCCTAGTGGATTTTGCATTCATCATTCCTACAGTTTAATTTTACTTTGCATGATTTTCTATATTTTTATATAGTACTCGCCCCTAAATTGTCTGTAAAAAATGGAGAGCTGCAGTGTTCCATTGAGCTGTGCTGCCACAGTGCAGAATGTTTTAAAAGAACTTATCTTTCTGCCACACGCTCATTCTGACTCTTTCTTTTAGGCCCAACTTTTTGATAAAGATACAGATAACAGATTCATTGGGGAACATCTGTATGTTAACATCAAGGTGAGCTTCCCAGTTTCTACATGAATTAATTAATTTTTTAACTTAAAAATTGCTTGTTCTCTTATTCTTCAGTCCACATAATTTTATTAAATTGTTTTACAGGAGAGGGATCGCTGCTACCTAATGAAGAGAGTAACAGATATTGTGGTGACCAATGTCCTCTATGAGCTAAAATCTTCTCCTGAAACACATTCCAAAGTCCAGGAAGTGGCAAATTTCTTGGCTCATTTGTCTGTGGATCTGAATGGCTGTGTAAGTATGGTATTTATCTGCTGGCCCGCCTTATTATTCATTTCTTGTCCCCAATTTCCTTGAAATCTCATTACTTTTCAGTTCTGTTCTTTCCCCTGCTATTAAACGGTGTCCAATGTGTATATACAACTAGTCCATCTCAATATATCCATCAAAAAAGCAATACACCAAATCACTGCAACTAATATAGGAAGAGGAAATTTCAGGTCAAAAGTGCAAGTTAAGAGAAAGGTGTGAAATGAAACCACATTGTGTTCCTTCCTTTTCAGAAACCATTGGGAGAAAAAAAGCACATTGAAAGCAATCTGAAACAAATGAAAGACAAATTAGATCAGGTAAGTTGATTTTGGTAACTCTACCTTTTTCTATACAACTAGGGGTGAACTCAGATGTTTAGGAAAGGCATGATTCTCCAGCTTTTGTGGGCTATAACCTCTCAATCTGTATGTAGGGGAATTAGGCTTGAATAGTATCAATGTTAAATAAAGGCAGCACTACAGAAAGAAGTATAGCATAGGACAGGCAGACTTATAGTCTCAAATATCCACGCTGCTGCTGCTGCTTCTGCATTTCTAGAAGCTCAGGGCCCTTTCATGGAATCTTGAGATTTGTAGTTTAGTGAGCTGGAGTGGCGTAGTGGTCTGAGTGTTGGACTATGACGTTCGGAGACCAGGGTTCCTGACTCAGCCATGGAAACCCATAGGGTGACCTTGCGCAAGTCACACTCTCTCAGCTGCAGAGGAAAGCAAAAGCAAAACCCCTCTGAACAAATTTGCAGCGCGGAGGAGCCCCAGCGTCCAAACCGCGAGGCTCTGCCGAAATAAGAAGCACCAAAATGACGCTTCTCTTGCGCATGGATAGATGCCGCGGGCGCCAATGATGCACTTGCAGCGCATATGCGCCGCGTGAACGTGGACCGCAGCACTCCACTAGTAACAATGCAGCCCCCACGTGAACGGGCCCACCAAACCCCAAGGACCAAGTGAACCCCTTCCAACCTAATACGGAACCACCATAATTAATGCGTGTTTGTACGTCCAGAGGAAGGAAACTGCAAAACCACCCGAGGTACCTAATTGCCTAAAAAAATCCTATGAAATACATGATCACCAATTTAACAACTACTTAAGACTCCCTCACACACAACACAACACATTGTATGAAAAACTTTTTGGCTTTATCTACAGTTGGGAGAGAATGGAAGAACAAAATGGTTGGTGAGTTGGATTTACTGTTTGAGTACTTGAAGAGCAATGCTCAAAGCTACAGAGAACCAGAGAGACAGGAACAAAGAAGAAGTACAGAAACCACTATTGTGAACTGATAAATAATCAGAAGAGAATGCACGCAAAGACCCTTTGCTCACCACAAGGGTTTAAACTGTCTTTATAGCTATACACTTTGTAAACGTTCTCCAGTGCTCCAGATGCGAGATCTCTCAAACGGTTTACTTCTCTTCAGAGGACAGCTATTTCATTTTAATTCAGATAAGATTTTAACGGTACTGTATGATTTAAGTTTTTTTATATATGGTATCTAATCGAACAATGTATTTAACGCTTATGAGACAGTGGAGATTTAATGAGACACTTCTGGGTAGGAGAGCCAAGGATGTTCTTGTCTTTCCAGATGTAAGTTTTTTAATAAGTATGGAGCAGCTTCTTCCAGTCTTGTGGCTCTCGATCACCTGGTTCAATATGGCTATGGGGATGAACAAAAGCATATAGCTCAAACCAGTAGATTCACCACACCAGGGAAGGGTGAAGAAGAAATTTGCCAGACTTAGATGAGAATGTTTCTTCATAGTCAGGATGATACATGTATAATTATTATTTTGGGTAATGGGTATCAGGAAAAAACAAGCTTGGAAAAAATGTACTGTTTTATTATTCTCAGAGAAAAATGTATTTTTATAAAAGCTTTAGCAGATGTTAACTATTTAAGGATAATTATAGAAACTTATATTTTTTACATAAGGGGCATATTTATATGAAAACAAATTTAATATGATCACAAAATAATGTATATGAAACACATTTATTTATAGCAATGCTTAGGAATATTTATGATTATCTTTAGTTGTGTTTTCCTTCTGTAATCAATTTGCCTCAGTCAATCCACAATCTGCATTGTGTTGATGTGTTTGGTGTTAAACATGTGGGAATGATAATGATCATGAATGATGAAGGATAATAAAAGTCAGTTCCAACAATAGATTTGTTTAGCTTCGTTATTCACTTTACTGTACTATATTTGACTATAAATCGACCTCATGTAAGGCAAAAACAGCTTGTGGGGCCAAAATAGGAATTTTGATATGCCTCAAGGATAAATCAAGGGTAAGACTTAGTGACAGGTAACAAAGGACTAAATGTGAAGCAAGGAAACCGATGCCAAAGAACTTACAAATTCCACAGCAGGTGTAGGTTTGTCTCACACGAAGGCTAGATGGATAGGAGGGAACTACTTGTACAAAATGTTGGCTGTTGGATTGTGTGGGGAGAGGCACCTGGTGGTGTCTAGGAAAGTCACATACCTGATGAAAAGGCAGAGCCAAGAAAATGGAAAGTGCATTACCAGTGATTGTAGCTGTAACTGATAACTTTAAACTCTATTACAACCTAGAAAGCTTATTCATTCCTTCTTATTCAGACCATTCAAAGATCAATTCCTCTTAGTGCACATTTAGGGGAAGCAACCAAGACTGCATCGCTGTCATTTTCCTGCCCTCCCCTTTCATCACTCTACTCAGAGAAAGGGATTGCTTTTTTGAAACCACCATACTTGACGTGTTTACTTTTTTTTTGGGGGGGGGTCCAATTTAATGAGTGATTTATTCTACACTTATACATGTGGATATTACAGTACCTTTCGCTTACATGTAGTAATGGCACCTTTCCCTCCGTCAACTCCCCATTTTTGCAACAGTACTTACCGTTATGAAAATAAATTTTAGACGGTACAAATTTGGACAAATTTGAAGTGGCAGGCTCACGCTGCAGGCCTTATTGTATCTTGCCTCCCCACGCCATCCCACCTGAATGACACCGGGTGCCCTGTGTTTATGTGCTCAAGTACAAGCTCTGACTTATAGTGACACGGAACTTCTCACATTCGGCCAGGAGTCCTTATCCCATCCTTCTCACCGTGTGAGTGATTGCATGACGCTTTCTCCCGAGAGCCAAGCCGAACTGTGCATGTCCCTGTGAATGAAGAGGAATTGTATTCACGCCATCTTCCGATATGCAAATAAATGGGGAAATGAGGAGACAATCCTCGTATATTCAATGGGACAAATGACAAGTCAGCACGATGACATGTGAAAGTCATTTTGCTCAATCAACTGCCATTTGTGCTTTAGGGATGGGACATGGGGTCCGGATAGTGCATTTCGTGTGAAAGTCCTTCCTCCTCATTGCAACGAGAAGGAAGACAGGGACGGGACAATGAACATCACATTCCCTGTGTGATAATGTCCCAAGGTGTTTTTCTGGAATTTAAAGACTAGCTGTTCAGTTTGGGAAATCAGTATGCAAGGGATCTTTAGCATCTTTTGAGACTAAATCTGAAGAAGAAGTTTGGTTTTCTTTTGATGAATTTCCTTCACTCAGCACAGATTTGGCCACATGCCATCCTCTCAGCTAAATGGCCCAGGAGCACCCAGTGATTTTCAATAGCTGAGTGGGATTTCTGCCCTGGGGTGTAGCCACACTGCCTAAAAAAGCAGTTTGACAACACCACTATAACTGTGATTATATCATCCTAGGTGTTTAGCACACGGAGGTTATTGGACTAAGATCAGGGGTGACTGCAGGTCGAACGATGGCGAATTGATGTTTTATAATCGTTAGTGTTTTTCACACCCTGGTTTTGCCCTTCCAAACGGAAGGGGAATGAATCCAAGCAAGTCACGTGATGGTGGAATTCGGCCAAAGGCAGAGGAGTGCACATTGGTAGTAAACCACCGATAGCATACCATTCGGATTCAATGATTCGAATTGGGACCTTGGCACATGCTCAGTGGGACTCTGGATGCGATCCTGAACCCCCTTTGCAAATCGGGGTTAAGAAGGGAGCCTGTGTTTCCCTTCACGGGAATGGAAGCTTCAACCTTTCTTCCTCCATGCTAGTTTCCCATCCCGGCAGCCAAATTCAAAGGGATTCTCCCTGTCCAGAAGCACCCATACATTTCAAAGCCTCAGCTACAGCTATTCTCCCTATCATTCTCCTCATCTTGTCATCTCATCTCTCCTTCACTTTGTAACAGTTGCCTTGCTCTTAGGTTGCAATCCACACTGGGGAGATAATACGGTTAAACTTAACTCACGTTAACTGAACTTCCCGGGCTCAGTGCTAGGGAATTCCTGAAATGTAGTTTTTCTGAGACATTGAGCCGTTCGTCTCCGAGAGCTCTGATGCATCAGCAACTATACTTAAATTATTATTATTATTAATGGGAGTTGGAGTTTGTTGTGGGGGGGTCCTTGGCGTGAGGCTATGGATTCCTGGGGCGTTCCCTCTATCCCTCACATCTCCGGTTTCTTTCTTTTGTCCCTTTTCATCTGTAGTCTACGGTAATCTACCCTCATCCCTATCCTCATGTGAATGAAAGGAGTGTCACGCTATCTCTCTAAATTCCCGCTGCTTCCATCTCCCAAGTAATCACCCACTGGCAAAAATTGTTGTTGTGTTATGATTATATAGTATTATTATTAGTTATTGTACAGTGAAAATAATTTTAAATAAAATAATAATAAAAATAAAAATAAATTTATTGTCACTGCAAAAATAAAGCAGTGTAAAACTGCAATTCTACGTGGAAGTAAATCCTGCTCCACCTTGGCCCCAACTTTGGAGGGGGAAAATGTCCTGCTTCCTCACCCCCGCAAAGAGTCCTTTTTAGAAACTTTACTAAACCACCCCACTCTCCCTCTCATTGCCCCCCTCTTTTCCCTTTCCCTCCCCCCCGCCATCTCCCCCTTCCTCGCAAGCATGTCTCCGGTCCACAATTAAAACATGAATTCATCATATCGGGGGGGGGGGGGGGAGCACTGCAAGCAAATGGGACAAAATGCAAGCAAGCACGGAATCCATTGGGAAATTTGCAACCGCCCGTGGGTTTTGCGGTGTGGACCAGAG
Source organism: Sceloporus undulatus (assembly GCF_019175285.1). Taxonomy (NCBI): domain Eukaryota; kingdom Metazoa; phylum Chordata; class Lepidosauria; order Squamata; family Phrynosomatidae; genus Sceloporus; species Sceloporus undulatus. The sequence goes on from NC_056526.1 coordinate 57,376,751, forward strand.
CACCGCAAACTGCATTCCAACAACCAGACCAAGACCAGTGAATGCGAAGGCGAGCTCAATGCAAATCCGTCAACTCACTTTATTTAGCGCGGACTCCCCAAAATGAGGAGCCAGGAAGGATTCAGTCCGGAAGCACCGCGGAAGCCCCATTGGGAAGAACTCCCATTGAAAGGAATCAGGTGGAAAAATACATTAACGTTATAAACGTAGAATTTGCATTGCTCAATTGCACAACCTGGATCTGAGCTTGAAAAAACCCCCGTTTTTGATAACGACCGAGCGAAATCTGGGATTTGTGTTTTGGTGGGGCACTAGACCTCTCTGAACAGATCAGGCTGAATTCCTCACCAAACTACAAATCTAGATTGCCACAAGAATGACCAGACAGTTTAAGTGGTGCCAAACTGCTTTGAGTCCCTAGTTTTATTTTTGGTTTATTGATATTTAGCTAGCCCCACACCATTTTTGTGGCAGACAGGAAATAGAGAAAATATGTAAGCAGTTTAATGACGACCAACTACTGACTTAATTACTTATTTAGTCATTTATTTATTTTCTTTCCTTCTGGCCATAAATGGTTGCGAGGGCAGCAATCAGCAAAATAAAAAGACAGAAAACCTAGAAAGCAAAGACATTCAAAAATTTCTCTCATATACAGTTCCAAGACCCAACCGAGCCAGCAAGCCAGTGATGCTTGCTCTCCTCAAAAGCAGACTTGGCTACTTGGCCACCAAGAAACCATCCTGAGGAAAAATGGACTATGTGGAACTTATCAAATGCTGGAAGGAGAATTGTACACCATACTATGCTTGTTTCAACCATGGTGCCTTCCCACATTGGAAAAAGACACTAGACCTAGTTTGACCTTTGGTTAATTTGAGCAAGGCTCTTCTTACGTTCTTATCCACTTGCAAACTTTTTTCAGGTACAATTCGTTGTTTAATCTTGAGCACAGAGCTTGTGCCCAAATAGAGAACCTAAACCAATGAGATCAATAAAACAGCTGTAAAAACGTGGATACCAACAGGAAAAAGACAGCTACAGACTCCTACAAAACGAAATGATTGAAACATCGTGTTTTGATTTTGTAGCCTATCCGCTGGAAATTGCCAACTCATGAAAGTTTGTGTGGCAAGGAATT
>NC_056526.1:57377916-57383958 GCF_019175285.1 Sceloporus undulatus
AGTAATGGCTACCACAACAGCTGCTGAACATCTCCCAGAATGTCATTACTGTATAAAACAAAGGAATCTTTGAGCACCTTTTAGACTGAGATGCATCTGAGGAAATAGATGAAGGGCCAAAACAGACAGCTTTAAAGGGGCAGCTTGACACCACCCCTTTCATTGCTGGATCGGGGCCATGGCAACCACATGCCATGGCCCCAATCCGGCATTTTTCCAGTCCAAAAAGCAGCAGCAAAATGTCTTTCTTTTTTGGGCTGGAAAAAAACACCCTGTCTGCTACCACAGCAGCTCTGGCATTGTTCAATGTATTTGTTTGTGTTGTTGTTGTTGTTGTTGTTAATATGCTTTATTTATATAGTGCTGTAGATTTGTGGTAAGTCTAATATCTTACATCAAGAAGTTATTATATTTCTGTTTATAGCAGTTCAGCAAGACATTGCTAAAAAGTGAAAGAGTGTTCCAGTTTAGTACAAGCCATTCACATTACCTTTTACACCGGTTTTGAAATCGATTCTTCCATGTGAAGTTCATATGGGGCCCAATTCTGTCACAATCCATGTCAAGGCTTGCACAAGGAAATGCCCCTTACCCTGGGGTATCCAGAATCGGGCTAAAATCCATCTTTTCTCAAAAGACCCGGGTTCCGCGAAATATGAATTTGCCCTCGATCATGATCGGGGCAAAATCTGGGAGGGATTAAGGTCTGAGGGAGGTCAGAGGTCAGAGCATTCCCTCCCCTCATCTGAGGGGAGGGGGAGAAGGAGGAGGAGGAAGAAAAAAGAATCTGGAGGCAAAGGGTGACAGGAGGCAAAAAGGGGATGACTGATGGGGTCAATTCAGGGTAGGTCGGGGGGGGGGGGCAGAAGAGGCCAAGCTTCTGCTATCCATCAGGGACCATTTCCCTTTGATTTTTATTTTTTAAAATTATTTTTGGCAAAAAATGTGCATGTTTGTAGGTAAAGATATATAGATATATATAGATATATAGATAGATTATGAGCAGGAGCAAGGGTCAGTTCAGGGCAAGTCAGGGCACTACAGCAAGGGAAGCCTCTGCTATCCAGCAGAGACCTTTTTCCTTTGGATTTTTTTTAATTATTTTTAGCAAAAAATGCTCATGTTTGTAGGTAAAGATATATAGATATATATAGATATATAGATAGATCATGAGCAGGAGCAAGGGTCAATTCAGGGCAAGTCAGGGCACTACAGCAAGGGAAGCCTCTGCTATCCAGTAGAAACCTTTTTCCTTTGGATTTTATTTTTTTTAATTATTTTTGGCAAAAAATGTGCATGTTTGTAGGTAAAGATATATAGATATATATAGATATAGATATATAGATAGATCTATAGATCTTAGCAAGACATTACTAAAAAGTGAAAGAGTGTTCCAGTTTAGTACAAAGAGTTGGTTTAGAAGGGTTTGAGCTGCTGTAGTACTACTGGAGTCATTGACCCAGCAAATAAAACAAGCTGGCGATCACACAAAGAGACCTTTTGGATTTTATTATATGAGGAAGACAGTTCATAGAACTGAGTGCCCTATTGGCATGGTGATAACTTGTGAACAAGTATTTATCAACTCTAGATAAATGATAATGTCACTGAAAGACCCTCTAGAATTATATTTGGATATTTGGTGTAATGATCATCATTTCTGATTACGGATGTGTTTTTTTCAAATTGCTTATAATTTGATTGTGTTCTAATTACAATTTATTTATTATGTTTTAATACTCTAACTTATCAATAAATTCTGTTTGTGCACCTGTTTAAGTACCAGTGTTGGGAAAGAGGTGGAATAAAATCAACAAAAGAAAGAAAGAAAGAAAGAAAGAAAGAAAGAAAGGCTCTGTCAACCATAGGTGAACAAACCATGGCCATTCTATAGTATGTACTGAGCGTGACAGCTTTTGGATGGAGGCTTTCTGGCACTACTAGTCAAACAAGATATGCTGTTTTTCTACCATTTTCTCTTTTCTTTTTCCCTTTCCCCTCTCCTTTTTTTTTCTTTTCTTCTCTACTCTTCTCCAAGCCCCCCTCCCCTTCCACCTCTCTGCTTAGGTCCTGTAAATTCATACCCATCTCATCTTCTTTTGGTTGCTCTTTCTACCAACATCCCTTGCATACGAGAGGAAGGAGCTCAATCTGGGCTTTGAATAGCAACCACAATCATTCTAAATCTCAACTCTGAAAAGAATGAGCTTTTGTGAGAATCTCAAATGGCAAAAACTCAAGCACTTCTGCAAGTGCCTGGTTTTAGTGCCCACATCCTCTGTCGGGGATGATTTGATTTGGATTTCCTGCATGGCAGGGGGTTGGACTAGATGGCCCTTGCGATCTCTTCCAACTCTATTATTCTATGATTCGATGATTCTAGAAACACTCATGAGTACTCAAAGCATTAAAAGCAAACAACTGAACATTGAGGGTTTTCAGTTTTGAACAGGAATACCAGGAGTGCCTGACTTACCGTATATACTTGTCTATAAATCAAAAAAATTATGCCCAAAAATTGATCACAAAATTCCGGGTTGACTTATACATGGGTCAGTATGGTTATGAGATGGTAGCTCTTTCAGATTTCTCTGCCCATGCAGTGGGGAGAGCAGTTTCTTTCTCTCCAGAGCCAAGCAGAAAGAGTCATAGGTGACTGATTGCTGCTTCTTTAAGAGTCCCTCTTGCCGTGCCCACACATACCAACACACACACACACACACACACACACACACACACACACCACTTCTCTGTCTCCCTCACTGTCTCAGGAGTGAACACTGAAACGCTGAAGCAGAAAGAGTCATGGGTGATTGATTGTTGCTTCTTTAAGAGTCACTCTCACTAGCACAACCACATACACACACTGGGGGATCCTCTATGTTTTACCCTGGACTTATCCACAGGTCATACCATATCCATAATTTTGGTCCCAAAACCTGTCCTCGATTTATACATGAAATTGACTTATAGTCAAGTATATATGGTATTCTCAGGTTGAACATCATGGTGCTCACTCATCCCTAATCCTGTATAAATATCAGTTATACCATTTTCCTTCACCTCTGTGGCATGTATTCTCATTTGGCCCTTGAGCATTTGAATCCTATAGGAGCATTGGCCTGGCATTACATCAGGCTGAACTAGCAGTTGTACTTTATACATGCATGCATAAGAAGGTAACCAGTGCCCACTTGTGGAAGCAGTTTCCTATTAGCCCTCAGCAAAATAGGCTACCTTAGAGACTGATCTGTATGCAGGCAATAGCTCTCCCCCTTCCAATGCTCCCCACAAAAAACAGTAATGGCTACCACAACAGCTGCTGAACATCTCCCAGAATGTCATTACTGTATAAAACAAAGGAATCTTTGAGCACCTTTTAGACTGAGATGCATCTGAGGAAATAGATGAAGGGCCAAAACAGACAGCTTTAAAGGGGCAGCTTGACACCACCCCTTTCATTGCTGGATCGGGGCCATGGCAACCACATGCCATGGCCCCAATCCGGCATTTTTCCAGTCCAAAAAGCAGCAGCAAAATGTCTTTCTTTTTTGGGCTGGAAAAAAACACCCTGTCTGCTACCACAGCAGCTCTGGCATTGTTCAATGTATTTGTTTGTGTTGTTGTTGTTGTTGTTGTTAATATGCTTTATTTATATAGTGCTGTAGATTTGTGGTAAGTCTAATATCTTACATCAAGAAGTTATTATATTTCTGTTTATAGCAGTTCAGCAAGACATTGCTAAAAAGTGAAAGAGTGTTCCAGTTTAGTACAAGCCATTCACATTACCTTTTACACCGGTTTTGAAATCGATTCTTCCATGTGAAGTTCATATGGGGCCCAATTCTGTCACAATCCATGTCAAGGCTTGCACAAGGAAATGCCCCTTACCCTGGGGTATCCAGAATCGGGCTAAAATCCATCTTTTCTCAAAAGACCCGGGTTCCGCGAAATATGAATTTGCCCTCGATCATGATCGGGGCAAAATCTGGGAGGGATTAAGGTCTGAGGGAGGTCAGAGGTCAGAGCATTCCCTCCCCTCATCTGAGGGGAGGGGGAGAAGGAGGAGGAGGAAGAAAAAAGAATCTGGAGGCAAAGGGTGACAGGAGGCAAAAAGGGGATGACTGATGGGGTCAATTCAGGGTAGGTCGGGGGGGGGGGGCAGAAGAGGCCAAGCTTCTGCTATCCATCAGGGACCATTTCCCTTTGATTTTTATTTTTTAAAATTATTTTTGGCAAAAAATGTGCATGTTTGTAGGTAAAGATATATAGATATATATAGATATATAGATAGATTATGAGCAGGAGCAAGGGTCAGTTCAGGGCAAGTCAGGGCACTACAGCAAGGGAAGCCTCTGCTATCCAGCAGAGACCTTTTTCCTTTGGATTTTTTTTAATTATTTTTAGCAAAAAATGCTCATGTTTGTAGGTAAAGATATATAGATATATATAGATATATAGATAGATCATGAGCAGGAGCAAGGGTCAATTCAGGGCAAGTCAGGGCACTACAGCAAGGGAAGCCTCTGCTATCCAGTAGAAACCTTTTTCCTTTGGATTTTATTTTTTTTAATTATTTTTGGCAAAAAATGTGCATGTTTGTAGGTAAAGATATATAGATATATATAGATATAGATATATAGATAGATCTATAGATCTTAGCAAGACATTACTAAAAAGTGAAAGAGTGTTCCAGTTTAGTACAAAGAGTTGGTTTAGAAGGGTTTGAGCTGCTGTAGTACTACTGGAGTCATTGACCCAGCATCACATGCATTTTGTTTCTTGCCTCCCGCACTGCGCTCCCACCTGCTTACCATCCGTGGTGCCCTTTTATGTCTTTCATCAGGTCGCTCTGAGCTTGTGTGACAGCAACTTCTCACATTCGGCCATGATCCTTATCCCATTCCTTCTCAGCCGTTGGAGTGGTTGCATTGCGCTTTCGCCCGGATCCAGCGCGAAGCTTCATGTTCCTCTGGATGAGGAGAATGTATTCACGCCATCCTGCCGATATCAAATGAGGGATAGGAACAATCCCGTTTTCATGGGACAGTACAAGTCCACGAGGACCATGGCAGTTCAGTTTGCTCAATCACTGCCATGTGGGTTCTTCCGGATGGACATGTCCCGGAGTGTGCATTTTCGGTGAAATCCTTCCCCTCGATGCACAGAAGGAGGGAACAGGACGGGACAAGGACATCACTTCCCTGTGTGTAGGTCCTCATGTTTTTCTGGATTTAAGACTAGCTTTCAGTTGGATCATAGGCAAGGGACTTTGGCACTTTGAACTAATCTGAAGAAAAGTTGGTTTTCTGATGAGATTGCCTCACCGCACAATTTGCCACTGCCATCCTCTCAGCTATGGCCCAGGAGTCACCCGTACGCAGTTCGGCCCTGGGGTAGCCACACGGCCTAAATAAAGCATTTGACAACACGCCTGAAACGGTTTGATTCATCCTAGGGTGGTTACACCGAGGTGTCTGGACTAAGATCAGGGTGCGCAGGCTTCAACATGCAATTGATTTCTAACGTTCTGTTTTCTCACACCCTGTTGGCCCTCCGAACTGAGGTGATCCGCATCCAAGCAAGTCACTTGATGTGATTCGGCCAAAGCGCAAGGAGTCACATTGTAATTACCACCCCAACCTTGGACTTCGATTCGGTCAGTGATTACGCCTTGTTTCTCCGTTTTATAACCCTTTCGAACGTTGCTAACCATGTGCTCATGGATGCAGCTCCTTACTAACCTTTGCATTTCCGTTTTCTCTCAGAGGAGCCTTTTCACACTTTCACGGTACATTGACACATCATTCACCTATTCTTCTCCCTTCTAGTTTGGTCCACTACCTGGCCATATCATCACCAATTGCAAATGTTCCTTCCTCTCCGTTATCTATGTGTGCACCCCCTCCCTTGTTTTTCACCCCGTGCCTCAAATAGCTCCATCGTCTCTCCTCATCCTTCATGCCTCATCTATTCATCCTACACTCTCTCCTTCCCTTTGTTAAACTTTTCTGCTCTTAGGTTTGCATCCACACTGTGGAT
>NC_056526.1:57383983-57390132 GCF_019175285.1 Sceloporus undulatus
ATCCACACTGGGGAGATAATCCGGTTTAACTCCACTTTAACTGTCCTGGCTCAGTGCTATGGAATTCTGGGAACTGTAGTTTCCTGAGACATTGAGCCTTCTCTGCCGGAGAGCTCTGATGCCTCAGCAAACTAATAACTTAAATTATTATTATTATTATGGGAGTTGGAGTTTGTTGTGGGGTCCTTGGCTTGAGGCTATGGAATTCTGGGCGTTCCATCTCTCCCTCCAGCCTCCTGTTTCTTTCCTTTCAGATCTGTCATCTGTATCTACCCTCCATCCCTAGCCTCATGTGAATGATAGGGATTGTCACCTATCTCTAAATGCCCTCTGCTTCATCCGAATGTATCACCCACTGGCAAAATTGTTGTTGTTGTTGTTGTTGTTGTTATTATTATTATTTTACAGTGAAATAATTTTTAAAATAATAATAATAATAAAAATAAAAATAAATTTATTTCACTGCAAAATAATCAGTGTAGAAACTGCAATTCTACTTGGAAGTAAATCCTGCCTCCACCTTGGCCCCACTTTGGAGGATGTCCTGCTTCCCCACCCCCAAAGAGTCCTTTAGAAACTTTACTAACCCCACTCTCTCTCTTTGCCCCCCTCTTTTCCCTTTCTCTCCCCCACCATCTCCCCCTTCCTCGCCAGCATGTCTCCTGTCCACATTAAAAGATGAATTCATTCATTCGGGGGGGGGGGGGGGGGCCCCGCAAAAAAAAGGGAAAAAATTAGCACGGCATCATGGGAAATTTGCAACCCAGGGGTTTTGCGGTGGTGTACCAGAGCACAAGCAAACTGGCATTCCACACCAGACCAATACACAGTGAATTCGAAGCGAGCTTCAATGCAAATCCTATCAACTCACTTATTTAGCGGACTCCCCAAAATGAGGAGCCAGTAAGGATTCAGTCCGGAAGCACCGCGGAAGCCCCATGGGAAGAGCTCCCATTGAAAGGAATCAGGTGTGAAAATACATTAACGTTATAACGTGAATTTGCATTGCTCAATTCGCAATCACCCTGGATCTGAGCTGGAAAAACCCCGTTTGATAAACGCCCTAGAGAAATCTGGGATTTGTAGTTTGGTGAGGCACTAGACCTCTCTGACAGATCAGGCTGAATACCTCACCAAACTACAAATCTCAGGATTCCACAAGATGGAGCCATGACAGTTAAAGTGGTGCCAAACTGCTTTAGAGTCCTATTTTTATTTTGTTATTGATATTAGCTAGCCCCAACACCATTTTTGGCAGACAGGAAAGAGAGAAAATATGTGAAGCAGTTTAATGACTACCAGACTACTGACTTAATTACTTTATTTATTCATTTATTTATTTTCTTTCCTGTCTGCCATAAATGGTGGCGAGGGCAGCAATCAGCAATAATAAAAAGCATAACCTAGAAGCAAAGACATTCAAAGAATTTCTCTCCTATACAGTTCCAAACCCAAACCGAGCCAGCAAGCAACAGTGATGCTTGCTCTCCTTCAAAAGCAGACTGGCTTACATGCCACCAGAAACCAGCCTGAGGAAAAATGGACTATGGGAAACTTATCAGATGCTGGGGGAGAAGTTTCCACCATACTATGCTTGTTTCAACCATGGTGCCTTCCCACATTGGAAAAAAGACACTAGACTAGGTGGACCTTTGGTTTAATTTGAGCAAGGCTCTTCTTACGTTCTTTCCACTTGCAACTTTTTCAGGTACAATTCTTTGTTTAATCTTGAACACATCTTGTGGCCCAAATAGAGAACCTCACCAATGAAGATCAATAAAACAGCTGTAAAACGTGATACCAACAGGAAAAGACAGCTACAGACTCCTACAAAACGAAAGGATGGAAACATCGTGTTTTGTTTTGTAGCCTATCCACTGGAAATTGCCAACTCAGTGAAAGTTGTGTGCAAAGGAATTCTGGTTTTCCTGATGATCCTTCTTCTCCCCTTCTCACTGTAGCAAGGGGCGAAGAGAAACCTACTGCTTTTGAAAAGGCATCTACTGGGGATAACCTCAAAAGGATTTAGCATCATGTTGCACAGGCAGTGCAGAACAACTTATTGAATAGAAATCCCACATCCTGCTGAGTAGGTGGCATGTCTGAGAGATAATGGAAACAGGATCTTTACAGTATGACATTTGTGGGATTACTGAGTGACCCAGAATCCTTCCAAATGCATGACATTTCTCTCTCTCTCTCTCTTTTCTCTAGGCTTCAGCTGTTAGAAGATTTGAGAATATTTAGGCCTTATTTGCACATTTTGAATATTTAAAGCTTTGCGTGCAAATTTAGGATGGAAATATGTGTCTGTAGCGGGGGTGGTGAGGAGTTGCATATTTGAACATCTACTCAAAATAACAAATTTGCCAGTGCACTGAATTTCAGCATGTTGGTGAGAATGCTAAGCTGACCACATTTCATAATTTCTGCCCCTCTTTTCAGGTAGTTGAGATGCTGCCACAGATATTTCTTTGGGGCTAGAAAAGGAAAGAATGAGTGCAAAAAATCTGGCGAAATTGTTTCCTGTTATGCAGGTGAAAATGCTATACAGTAATCTATACGGTAGGATTACATTTGTATGGATTCTGCAATACAAATTTGCATGTGGAGGACTATAATGTTCCACCATAATGGAGGAGGATTAATTGAACCTGTGACTGCCCCAAGATAGCAGGACCCTTTCTATGCCTCACCTTCAACTGATTTCCTACCTGTAATGTCTCCCATGAAGTTCAGTTGAAAAGGGCAGTACATTTGAGACAGTCACTCAGCAGGTTGCCAGAAACAGGAATTATGCTATCCCCAAAAGATGTTAATTTGTGTAACATTTATGCAAGCAAATTTATATTTATAGGTGGAAGGTCTGAAATATTTACTATAATATAAGCAACAATATAATCATTGCAATCTGAGACTGTGAGATGTTGACCTGTGTGTCTGCTCAGTCTGCTGCCACGTGTTAATTGCGGATGAGAAAGCTTTTCCTTAAGTTTCTTTGTCTTGAAACTGGTTTTGGGTTGGACATGTCTATAAAGAGAGGATGGTTTCAAGCAGAGAATTGTTCTCAGTAATGCAGGAAACAAATGCACACTCACACACACAGAGAGGAGCCCAAAAAGGCGTTCTGGAACTGCCCATTTTTCCTCCGGAGGGAGCCCACAGCAACCAAACCATATGGGCTCCTTCCACTCCAAAAAGGACCCACTAAAAGCAGGTTGTTTTGGGTGCATGTGGGCACCGCAATCAGTGCACCATTAGTGCATTGTGGCACATCAATGATGCAAGTGCAGCGCAGCGACATATGGAAGTTGCACAGCACTTGCATCATGGATGCACACCCCATGTGGGTGGGGCTGCGCAGTCATGGCAGCACCCATACATACTAGGGTTTGGGAGCATGTAGTTGCTGCGTGCTTCCAAACCCTAGTATTGGCAGTGGCATGCTGTTTTTGGCCCATGTGTACCAGGCCTATATTACATCGCATTGCCATCATTGCAAAATTACATTACAACTGAAAATAGTAAAAATAGAAAGGCATTTTCATTGGGAAATATGGCAGGAAGACAGGGTTAAGAGGAAGCCCGGAAGAGAGTCAAGGGGACATTGATGTCTGAAAGCGCCCCAACTGAGCAATTGAAGGGATGTGCAATATTGAGAGCCCCCAAACTGGTAAGTGTCAATTGACTTTTGTCTCTTCATCTATGTGATTATGATTTTTGTTTTAGATTCTGACAAATATCTTATTTGATGACCACCATCCTTCTTATGTAGAGTTCAGGTGGGTGGAAGTTTAGGAGGGTGATGGCTGCCAGCAAGACATGGAAGAATTTTGTGTTGTCTCCTATGGCTAACCAGTGTCAGTTTGGGTTTGGGTTTAGGGCTATTCCTTGGCTGGGACTGAGTAATGTGCTGGATACCTCTTACATTGGTGTAACTCCCAATTACCACTAGCATAAGTCACAAGGAGGAATTTGTCTTCTGCCTGTTTTATCAGCATAATCCCATCTCTTCATCTATGGGGTTATTCTAAAACAGGGGTAGGCAACCCTTTTGAGCCGGGGGCCGGGTTGCTGTCCCTCAGACAACTGGGGGGCCGAAGCCAAAAAATAAATAATTAAATAATTTTTTAAAAAATTAAATAAATAAATAAACTGGGACAAATGTAGGACAAAATTTTCAAATGGAGGGCACTTTTTAAATAAAAAATGAAGGTCATGCGAAAAAATTTGCTGATTTTTTAAAAAATGTTAATATAAATGCATGTTTTTGAGGCGTCTATAGACAATTGCCCCACCATGCCCCTTGTGCGAGACGCCAAAGGCCCCAGCGGCAATCGGCGGCAAGACCGGGCTGGGGCCGGTCCCAAGGCCTCGCCGGGCCGCATCCGGCCCGCGGGCCGCAGGTTGCCTACCCCTGTTCTAAAAACTAGGAGCCTTCTTGAGCTCAGTTATATAAAATGAGATTATGGAGAAATATTAGCAGATTGTATTTTAAAAGGCCATCATAAGATCAGAATTATTGTAAAGGACTGAAATATTCAAAATTAATATTAATATGAATTTCTAAAAAAATACAAATAAGATAGGGAGATTTTTCATTGGGGATGTAGATCTTCTTGTCTGCTAGGATATGGCTAGGTCAAAGATAAACACAAACACACTTCACATGTGATTTTCAATGCATGTTTTTGCTCCTATGTCCTTTTTAAAACATGTGGCTCTGTCAATCTTACAAGCATAAGAAAACCCATCTTTTCCTGTTTATTTACAATGAAAAGATGAACAAGCTGAAATAATGACCCATCCGCCATCAGTGCCAAACTGTCAAATCATCTTGTCACTTCTGTGTTGTGCTTCTGCATAAAATCAGTGGAGACTTTTATCCTGCTCAGAAAAGAGGTAACTTAAACTGTGTAATTACAAGGACTGCTCTTCCTGATGAAATGACATTGATTGAACAGCATGTTTTGACAAGAAGGGAAATTGATTTCCCTTCCTAGCTATAACAATAACGACAATGTCCCAGTTGTGCATGATGTAAATTTGTGAAGCTCAATTGACTAAAATGAGAATGTCTGCTTAGAACAGCAGAAATCTGGCAGAAGTTCACAGAAGCATGGGGAATTAGATACTCCTATAATTTGACAACAATATAGTATATTGACAGAGTGATCCTAGACATATTCACTCAGGAATAAATCCCACCGTTTTACTCTCAGATAAATTAGTACAGTATTGTAGTTTTAAAGTCTCATCTTTACAGCACCATGTCATAAAACTACAGACTATGTGCCTTTTTGTGAGGTGCATAGTGTCCACATTCCCTGGACAATGTACTTAGAAGGTGAGCTGATGAGATGGCAGTTAGCTGGTGCTTATTCACTGCTGAAGTTGACATAGGAATGTCATGGCTTTTCACATCTGTATCAAGAGCAGGGCATACATTAACTTTTGTCAACTAGAATTTGTAAGTGATAAACATAATAGGTGATTATGACATGAGGAATGGAATTTTGCTCATCTCTGCTTCTAATATTGATTGTTATATAGACACAATGGGATTTAAATTAGATGCTTATTAGTAATGTGGAAGACAGAATAGTTGTCTTGACTTGGAGAGAAGGACTTGAAAGACCTCTGCAATTGAATGTTCTTGGGCCAGTTACTATCAGCCGGTATATTATTTATGCCAGAAGACAGTTGAGCAGACAATCCTTTGTTGGCTGCTCTGGATGCCATAGAGACACAGTATGGTGCCAGTATGGTCAAACAAATAAAGATACAGGCCAAGATTCAGTTTTGTGGAATGGAAAGACCTGTAGACCTGTATGCAGTAGCATTCAGAGATATAGCCATGTTAGTCTGGAATATCAGTTTGCAAAGGAATCTTGCAGCACCTTTGAGATTGATTAAAAGAAATTGTAGCATAAGCTTTCATAGACTTTGGTCTGGTATAGACCGGCACAATATACCTGCTTCCCAGTGGCGTGGGGGCATGGCATATGGATGACGCACACTCCACCACCACATAACGGGCAGCTTTCGGCATTCCAGAGGCATGGCGTTTAGACACTGCACACCGCAGGAGTTCTGAAAGCTGCCATTCTTCTGCCCTGCATGAACACCGAGGAGGCTGCAAATGTCAG
>NC_056526.1:57393132-57394440 GCF_019175285.1 Sceloporus undulatus
CACGCTGGCTCTCTTTACAAGATTATGATCTCCACTAAACCAGAATAAGTCAGTGGCAGATGCTGGTTAGCCCCGAATCCTCAGGTTGTGTGTGTATGGAAAATAATTTTCCTGAATCATGATTTTCATGATTCCAGAAACTACAGAAGGGATAGGCCGTGAAATTACCCTTCTTGCTTCCCTAAACACAAACATCCTCACTGTGCCTGTTGCAAGGTGGACTCAATACCTTTTGCTGCCTGAAGCAGGATAGCAAATAATAGCACCCTTTGCCTAAGTCCAGGTACATCTCATTCTCCAAAGCCAGCCAAGTTATTTTGACATAGAAAAGGTCATGAGCACTATTCTCCATCTCTGGCGGTGAAAATACAATTAAAACTGCCCTTTTTGTCACACCCAGGAGTTTATCAGACAAGGGAAATTGGAAGTATAATCCAATGGCATTTCGAACACAATTAGGAGTTTAACGTTATTGCGTGATAGACTACCACATGCAATTTCAGGCAATGGGAAGTCAGTCCAAACGCAATCTTTGGGTTTCAGGTTATTGCGTGATAGACTACCACACACAATTTCGGACAATGGAAAGTCAGTCTGAACACAATCATGGGATTTCATGTTATTGCATGAGAGGTGATCACACACAATTTCAGGCAATGGCAAGCTATTTTCGGGCAATGGGAAGTCAGTTCGAACACAATTCAAATTCATGTAAATTCGCTGAACTAGCGAATTCTCGTGAATGAGTTCTGGTCCCACTTTCTTTTCATTCAAAATTAAGAGAAATTCCTCCCGTGTGATAAACTCCTTAGTAATGAAAAAGCTAATACAGACATGGGAGATTCATTTTTCCAAAGGACAATTAGGGCTTTCCACATGAAGCTTCCCTTTGGATAGTCCTGAGCCCTTCTAGACATTGAGACTAAAAAGGTCATGCTGTCTGGTAGAGGAAAATGAGCATCAAGAACAAGGAGTGGGGAGGAGAGAGAGAAGGACCCGTGAGAGGAAAAGGTAGAGGTGAGGGGGAGAGGGAAGAGAAAATTGGAGCCCTTTCGACCGAAGGAAAGAACCAAAGGGAAGGGCCTGGGACGGGTGCCCAAGCCCTTCCCTTCGGTCTCCCTCCCCTTCGGCCGAAAGGGCCCCTTGGAGCACGTTTGGCTGAAGGAAGGGACTGAGGAGGAGAGGGTGGGCACACGGCTCGTCCTCCCTGTGGGGCTTCGGCAGCCCTGAGGTGTCCTTTGGAGGGCACCTCAGGCCTGGTGAAGCCCCAAGGAAAGGAGCAGGGGCCGCCGGCCTCCTCCTCCTCCT
>NC_056526.1:57394540-57398068 GCF_019175285.1 Sceloporus undulatus
CATTTTCATTTTATCTTTACAGTTGTACATGACCACTGAGGAAGACACATATGTCGAAACGCGTTTGGTCAATATTTATTATTTTGTAATGGGCATACTGCATTATCCCTTTTTAATTTGTTAGTCATTGTGCACTCTCTAACCGGTTGTATACCCTTTTATCTCATTCTGTGAGGCACAAATGAACTGATATTTCTTGTACTGTATATGTTCCCATGGGATTTGCAGTTTTCTGGCCCAGTACTGATTGTTCATTTTACGTTTATGTCTGTAGGGCGTGGCCCACAGGCTTAAATTACTTTTTATAGATCGCTAGCTTTGTATTTTAACATTTTTATAAATACATTCATTGCATTTGAGTGCAACACACTGTTTAAATAAAATTGCCAAGTGTCCATCTCCCCTAAACTTTTTGCTCATTCACCTGCTTGTGTTTGTTTAGGGATTCACCTCCCAGCTTTTTTCCTTCCGCCACATGGTTGATACCATGATTTCACTGAACATTCAAGAAGAAAATTACACTCTGAATGTTGACTTATTATCGATATTCCTTAGGGTCACTGTAAGTCGAGAAAAATACTTGTAGGCACACAAAACAATACAATTTTAATGGTATTACAATCCTCTTTGGCTAACACCTAGTGACTGCTGCTTTAAATATATAGAGAATAGGGGAATAGCAGGCTCTATGCCCTCTCACTGTTCCATCTCTCAGCAGGTAATGTAGTAAAAATTGCCTCGTGGCTCAATACTCATTCACAATCCTATATTGTGTCATCCATGTTTTTTTCAGCATTGTATAAGGTAGATACAAATGCTAATGCTTAAGGTATGTACAAATGCTTAACGTCATTAATATAACTCTTGAGATTAGAAAGGGTATTCATTGACCATGATGGCTGAAGGATTCTGGGAACTATATTCTTAAAACATTACTTCTCTGAGTTCTGATATAACTACAGTCATTATTAGATGTTAAACAATAAGTCAGGTGGTAAGTAGGTAAA
Source organism: Sceloporus undulatus (assembly GCF_019175285.1). Lineage (NCBI taxonomy): Eukaryota > Metazoa > Chordata > Lepidosauria > Squamata > Phrynosomatidae > Sceloporus > Sceloporus undulatus. The sequence goes on from NC_056526.1 coordinate 57,395,548, forward strand.
ATGCACTCACATCTGAGTAAAGTGTGCTTTCCAGCTTGTGAGGAGGTACGTTTGTGGCCTGGGCTCTGGAATGGAACCACCACCCAATGTCATTAAAAATCATTGGCTAATGGACAGGACCTTACAGAAAGGCAAGAAGTTTTATCTCAGGTCCAACACTGGGGCATATAAATCAGTTCCCCAGCATGCTAGCTTCAGTTCAGAATGGAGTTTGGTCCTATCCATGGCCACAGATGTAAAATTTATTGTGCATGCAATTATTGTGACAACTTTGGACTTCATCTTTTAACTTTGAAATGTGCATCACCATTTCAAGTGTTTAGAAGATAAAATTTGTTTTACCTTTTCTTGGGAAGAAATGTAAAACTGTTCAGATTTATTTATGTTCTGCATTATACTCAACCATGATTAGGGTGCCTTAGACCAGCACTACACAAAGTGATGGCCAGTCTCTGGACCAGTGAGCCAGTGAGCTCTGAGGCCCTGGCTGCTGATCCTTGGAAAGTTTCCAGGAAAGAGAGAAAAGCATGAATCCAATGGGCACAAAGTTACTGCCAATCCCTGGTATGCTAAGGGAAAAGCAATTGCCAGTCCCCCACATCATATAGCTGAATTTCAGGAAACTAGTTTACTATGAGGTATCTGAACAATTATTCTTCTAGTTTTTGGAGTTCAGAAAGTTCTTAGTCTTTATACAAATGGCACAACAGTCATACAATTCAGCAACTGACTTCTTTAGTCTACAAACCCACAAAAGGAAAAATTGGCAACTAAAATCCGACATTATCTATTCTCAGCTTAGAAAAGCTAATTTTTTGCACTCCATCTCCCCAGGATTCCCCCCCCCCCCATATGACAGACACACTGGCTAGCTAATGCTTGAAGATGTAGTCTACAAAAGCATCTTTTCCAAGCTCTTGAGGACTGAAATGTATATTTTCTATAAAAGTAGATGATACAACACATCTCTTACTCCTGCATTCCAAGTAAGAAGTCATACCACACTCAAGTATGCAGCATTTCTTCTTGGTCTTGTATACCAAATATATGTAGAACCAAATCCTTAGGGTACAATATATATAGACTGGCCAATGACTTCAGCATGAACTCTGTGAATGAAGCATGACCAGAATCAGGCCCATTCATTACAGAAACAGCTCTGTTGCACCCAATTATTGGATAAATGGTTTAAACATTTAGGAATGCATACTCCCCACAGCTGCTGCTTCTATTCTGGATCTTTAAAGCTAAGAGCTGATGGCAAGATTTTTTCTTTTTTCCTTTTTTTAAATGTTCCTAAAGAGGCAAATGCAAAAACAGGCCCCCAGGACAGATTTTGTCATCACCAACATGTCACAATACAGTCTGAATGATTTCTAAGTGACTGAAAAGGAAACCTCAAGGATATGTTAGCACAAAGCAGCCCTGTTAAGATCATACAAACTAAAATTCCATGTGTTTGTATTAGGACTTGAAAAGGCCTCATGTTGATGAGGCTAATTCATGCGACAGTCAAGCTAGATTAAGATAACATATTGGATCAAGGCACCCTTTATACTGCATATGAAACTACAAGTTCCAGTCTGTCTTTCAAATTTATATTATGTTATGTTAGTTATTTAACTATAATAGATACAACAATCCAGACTGACTTTCTGATATTTTTAATACAAGTTAATCTCCATTGTTCAGAGCCATACTAATAGAGATGACGGAGATCTGTGACACACACACACTTTAAATTTTGGCAAGCAGAAACCATGTAACATGCAACAGGTCTGGATATCAGCCACCCGTGATAAAATCAAAAGATCAAGAGAAAGGAGTGACGCTATAACAGCAGGCATGCGTACTTTATAGGCTGTATCAATAAAAGTATAGTGTCTAGATCAAGGGAAGTAATAGTGCCACTCTATTCTGCTCTGGTCAGGACCCAGTTCTGGGCACCACAATTCAAAAAGGACATTGAGAAACTGGAGCGTGTCCAAAGGAGAGCGACTAAAATGGTGAAGGGTCTGGAAACAATGCCCTATGAAGAAAGACTCAGAGAGCTTGGGATATTTAGTCTGGAGAAGAGAAGGTTAAGAGGTGATATGATAGCCCTGTTTAAATATTTGAAGGGATGTCATATTTAGGAGGGAACAAGCTTGTTTTCTGCTGCTCCAGAGAATAGGACCCGAAACAATGGATGCAAGCTCCAGGAAAAGAGATTCCACCTAAACATTGGCCTGTTAGTGGCCTGTTACAGACAGCCAAAATAAAGCTGCTTCGAGTCACAGTGGAGGTATGGTGTTTCACTGATACATGCGTCCTAAGAGTCCAGAAGTCGCACCAAAGCCACGCACCAGCCCTAAGGACTGGAGCGTGGCTTTGGTGTGGCTTCTGGACTCTTAGGACGCATGCATCATTGAAATACCATACCTCCACTGTGACTCGAAGCAGCTTTATTTTGGCTGTCTGTAACAGGCCATAGGGAGGAACTTCCTGACAGTAAGGGCTGTTCGACAGTGGAACACACTCT
>NC_056526.1:57398168-57401229 GCF_019175285.1 Sceloporus undulatus
TGTGATTCCTTGATTACCATATATTGTTGCAGTTAGCTGCCCTCTAGTCGGTTCCAACTCATGGCAACCCTATGGATGAGACACCTCCAAGAATCCCTCGTTTCTGAGAAAGGCGGTATATAAATAAAATTTTACTTACTTACTTACTTACCTGTCCTCCACTGCCTTGCCCAGATCCTGCAAGCCCTTGCCCCCAAACCCCCTGATTGAGTCTATCCATCTGGTTTGTGGTCTTCCTCTCTTTCTTCTACTCTCTACCTTTCCTAGCATTATTGTTTTTTTTAGTGATCCATGCCTTCTCATTATGTGGCCAAAGTACAATAGTCTCAACTTGATCCTCTTAGCTTCCAAAGAGACACTTGGTCTGATCTGTTCAAGAACCCATTTGTTTGTCTTCTTGGCTGTCCATGATATCCTATGTACTCTTCTCCAGCACCACATTTCAAATGAGTTTATTTTCTTTCTGCTTTTTTCACTTCCCAGCTCTCACATCCATACATGGTAATTGGGGATACAATGGCCTGAATGATTCTGACTTTAGTGCTCAGTTGTATGTCTTTTCTCTTCAGTATCTTTTCCAGTTCTTTCATAGCTGCCCTTCCCATTCCTAATCTTCTTATTTCTTGACTGCAGTCTCCATTCTGGTCAATGTTTGATCCTAGATATGGGAATTCTTTATCTATTTCAATTTCCTTGTTGCCTAGATTGAATTTGTGTATTTTGTCTATGGTCATTATTTTTGTGTCCTTTATGTTCAGCATTACCATATACATTCAACTATAAATTGACTTCATGTATAAGTTGAGGGCAGGTCTGGGGGTCAAAATTATGCATTCTGATATGACATTCTGGATTTTGATAAGTTGAGGGTAAAACCTAGGGGCATGTAACAAAGGATGAAGCAAAGGAAAACAACATCAAAGAACTTACAGAATTCTGGCAAGCATAACTGTTTGTGCCCACCCTAAAGACTGTATGGATGAGCAAGGAACTACAGGAAATTGTGGCTATGCAATGTGTGAGTGAGGTGATTGGGCACAGGTGGAGCTAAGAAAATGTACACATGTCAAAAAGGATAAAAAGGCAAAGCAAAGAAAATGAGGCTAAACAGACCAATCCTTTGGAGTGGCATGCTGCCGCCCCTTTCAGCCCCGGATTGGGGCTGCAGCAATTGAATACCACGGTGCCAGTCCATCCTTTCCCTGACGCTAAAAGGAATGGCAAAATGCTGCTCCTTTTCGTGCCAAGGAAAAAGTGCTTTTGCCGCCGTGGCAGCACTTTCAAGTGCTCCTTTTTGCACTGCATCATCTGGACACAGCTCCAAACTAGTGCTGTGATGCTTCCTGCCATGCGGTCTGGCACACGGCATGACGGCATTATCAGGGCATACGTCTTATGAATGCTATGCCCCCATTCTGCCCTGAGGCCGGCATACAACTCTGGTCTGTACAGTCCATATATTAGCAGTTATTATAGTCTTTAACTTTAATGTGATAACTTTGCTTGGTTTTAACCCAGAAAACTGATAAACACACACAAATGTTTTATTCAGATCCTTCAAAGCCCAATTCTTGGTGTTACTTTAAATAGAAGTGGTAAAAAACTGCTACTGCTGCCATCTTCTCACCCAGGCATTCAAAAAGATCAGGAGTGGTGCTACAGCGGGGAGAGTAGAGCAGGGGGATGTTTTTTTTAGGTGCTCCCAAGATGGAGTAAGCTCTTACTTTATGCCACTCTACTAAGAGAAGGGGGGATGCTTCCTTTTTTTAAAATAAGAGTTTAAGTACAGTATTTACACTGAGCCATGGATAAGCCAACCTTAGTTTTGGGGGTTTTACTAAAATGTCTAGACTTATACATAAATATATATGGTAGATAAGGTAAATCAGTATGCAAAGTGATCTTGTAGCACTTTTGAGACTAACTAAAAGGAAGAAGCAGTTAGCATGAGCCTTCATATATTTCAGCCGGCTTACTCAGATGCATAGAGTTGAAAATATAAGGTAAAGATTAATAAAAGAACATTGTTAATAAAATTATTATAAATCAATTCAAGTGTTTCAGTTCATGTAGTTGATCTGCATTTTTAACATGCTTCTATAAGGGTAGTTTTGGTATTATAGGAGAAGATGTTTATGCAGTTAGCAATTACATGAATTACAGTCATCCCTCCATATTTGCGGCTTTGATATTTGCGGATTTGATTATTCATGGATTTCATTAATATGTTCTCTCTAGGACTGTCTAGGTCCTCCAATGCAACTCTGTGGTCAACTTTAACTAAAAGTTTCACTGAAAGACCTAGAGATTCCTAGAGAGAATGCTCTATAAGGCATTTGTAGCTACTCCAGTGCTGTTCTATGGTCAATGTATGTTGGACATTGACCACAGAGTTGCACTGGAAGACCTAGAGATTCCTAGAGAGGTGTCCTCTCAGGGAAAAACATGGTGTTTTCGTTATTTGCGGTTCTTCCATATTCACGGGGGCCTTGTTCCCCTAACCCTAGCGAATATGGAGGGACAAGTGTATTGTTCTAAAGTAAATAATAGTTGCAAAGAATCAGTCCAGATTGGTGCACCACATGGCTGCTACTTGCCCCCAAAATGAAGAACTCATGGGTCACTGGGGGCTACTTCTGTCTTGAGCAGCTACAGGAAGGCATATTTTGTGGGTTATGGTGAAAACAAAGTCTTAAATCCCCCTCCTCGCACCTCAGAGTCCTGATCTAGAATACACAGCAATACAGCTCACATCAATGATTTTGCTTTTTAAAAAGTCATCTACTTAGTTACAGTATTACTAAAGTATCTTTTTAAACAGCATCTACTATTTTTTGTTAGAAGGAAACAGCATTTCAATCATTTTCTTTCATTCCTTACTACAGCAATAATCAGAATCAAAATAGCTTGAACAGATATTCCTTTAAGTCTCCATCTGATAGAAATTTGCCCTCCTAGTTCAATCAGGTAAAATTGTAATTATAACCAATTGTAACCAATTCATTGAATTAAAATGTGTTTTAGTCTTAGTGATTATGAAAATAGGTAACTCTCTCTCTCT
>NC_056526.1:57401329-57416823 GCF_019175285.1 Sceloporus undulatus
CTCTGTCTTCTGTTAGCATTTTGCCATCTTCTCCACGCAGTGGCCCTACTATATATTATATTTCAAGCCTGAAATCTCCTGGATGCCAACAAGATTGAACTGAGGCTGTTGTACTTTAGCCACATCATGAGAAGACTGACTAGAAAAGAAAATAATGCTTAGAAAGAAAGAAGGCAATGGAAAGAGAGGAAGACCACATGTCAGATAGCTAGATTCGATTAAGTTAAGGGTCTGATTTTACAAGACCTGAATAGAGTAGTGGAAGACAAGGAGTGTTTGGAGATGTCTCATACACAGGGTCACTGTGAGTTGGGGTCAATTTGAGGATACTAAGAATAACAACAAAGCAACAACTATCCTTTGCAAACCTATGTCCACCCAAATGTTCTCTATGCTCTTGACCTTCAGATCTTGCTGCTAAATTGCATTTTTCTCTAGCAAAGAGATTTACTTGATTCCTTTGAGCCTCTTTCCCAATATACATTCCTCCACATTGTATAAGCTTAGTGAGCTGCTTGGCCTAGTCACGTCACAAGGCTATAGAGGTCTTGTGTGACCAATTTATCTTAATTGGCAATGACTGATATTAATCCCTCCACTGATAAGCTGTCTTGACTGGGTACAAAAATCAACCTGGGCTTCAAGTTTTCACACTCAGAGCAAGCCAAGGTTCATGGGACTGAAGCTCATTGCAAGGTGGTTTTAGGACAACAAATGCTTTGTCTCTTCTGTGGGAAAGGACAGGTGCACACGATCCCCCCAGAATATGGATGCTACAATTGTATGAGACCAGGTTTTCGAACTGTATACCCTACATCTGATGGCGCTCGGACGCTGGCAGATGGGCTTTGAGCGTGTGCACGTTCAGCCCTTTTAAAACCCTAATTCGGACCCAGGCCGCCATAAAGTGCCCGTCTGTATTGGCCCTAAACTGTAATTGCCTATGGCTATTTACAGTAAAGATTAATTGTTGAATGACTGACATGCACTTGTCTGAAATTCTAAAGAAAACCTATATATGGAGCATTGTGCACAGATTGGGATGAGCCCTCTCTACAAAAGAAGAAACCTCACTGAACAAACTCCAGATTCATGTTGAGCTATTAAAAACACTTTTATTGCAACGAGAGATCATGTTCCCCAAGGCAATATCTAGAAAGATGATGATTAGATCATGCATCTCTTGGCACAACACTATAGCCATCAATCAATATAATTTTAGTGCAAGATGTTCTCTGCTCCAAACTGATCTGTTTGCAGTTATATGGCATCTAAGATACAGCATGGGCAAAGTAATTTCTGTGCCAGGTTGTTAACACTACCATTTACAGGCCCTGTTTTTACCACTGAGCGATTGTGAAATTTTGATACGTATCCTTCATGCAGAGCAAGACATAATAGGTTCAAAGGTAATTGGGCAGTTGCAGTCTTGCAGTTTATTATATTTGGAGTTGAAATAAACAACTGACATCCACATCAAAATGTTGTGAGGGAAACACTCATTCTGGGTTCCACAATAGATGCTTTGTCTTTCTAATATCCCCTTAATTAGAATAATAGCTCTTACTGTCAGGAAGGTCTCTCTAATATTTAAGTGGAATCTTTTTTCCTGTAGTTTTAATTCATTGCACCATGTCCCTAGTTTCTGGAACAGCGGAAAACAAACTTGTTTCATCCTCAATATGTCATCCTTTCAGATAATTAAACATGACTATCGTGTCACCTCTTAGCTTTCTCTTTTCCAGGCGAAACATAGCCAGATCCCTGAGTCACTCCATGAAGGACATGGTTTCCAGACCTTGCACCATTTTGGCCGCCCACTCTAGCTTATCAAGTTCTTTTTTGAATTGTTTTGCCCAAAACTGGACACAGTATTCCAGGTGAGGTCTGACCAAAGCAGAATAGAGTGGCACTATTACTTGCCTTGATCTAAACACTAAACTCCTATTGATGCAGCCTAGAACTGCATTGGCTTTTTTAAGCTGCTGCATCACACTGTTGGCTCATCTTTAGCCTGTGGTCTACTAAGACTCCTAGATCCTTTTTGTATGTACTGTTATTCTGGGCTCATGTACTGGGCAAGTGAAAAAACACTTCACTGTCAGAGGCTTTCTTAATTGAGATATGTCTGTAGTCCATAGCCAACATGACTACTAGCCATTGACAGTTACATTTTGCATGAATTTGTCCATCCCCTATTAAATCTATCCAAGCTGGCAACCACCATCGTGTCTCCATTTATTATATGCACTTAGAAATCCCCCTCCCTTGCTTTCCATTGTCATAGCATGGTGATTGTGATGCTTGCTGTGACACTGTATTGTGATGCGTGTATGGTTCTGGCTACAGTTGCATTTCATCCATTAAGCTCTTGCTGTGAGAAGAGTAGGGAAAGTAGAGCCTGGTTCCCCAATGAGTTTAAGATGGGAAAGGGAAGAGTAAAGGATAGGGTTTAGAGACAGCATGGTGTAATGGTTTGAACATTGCACTACAACTCTGGAGACCAGGATTCAAAGCCCTGCTTGGCTATGGAGTTCAATGAGGTCCCAAAACTCAGAGTAAGGCAAAGGACTTAATTTTATTCCTCGTGTGTTTGGAGAAAACACCTGGGGTATTTATTTTAAGGCAATAAATTTTTTCTATGCAGGACTTCATTGACTCTGATTTTTAAGAAAGAGCGGTAAGTAGTTTTTTGTTTTGTTTTATTTTATTTTGACATTGATTCTTTGCAGCATGGCCAAATGCACCTGTAAATCTCAGGTAGAAACCAAAGCCAAGTGACTTGAAACGTTTAGAATAAACAGGTAATGCATTTTTCTATGCAGGATTTTATTGACTCGATTATTAAGAAAGAGCGGTAGAGTTTATTTTACTTTATTTTGACATTGCTTTCTTTGCAGCATTGGCCAAAATGCACCTGAAATCACAGGTAAGAAACCAAAGCCAAGTGACTTGAAAAATTTGGATTAAGAGGCAATGAATTTTTATATCCTGGACTTGATTGACTCTGATTTTTAAGAAAGAGCGGTAAGTATTTTATTTTATTTTATTTGACATTGCTTTCTTTGCAGCCTTGACCAAATGCACTTGTAAATCTCAGGAAAGAAACCAAAGCCAAGTGACTGAAAAGTTTGGATTAAGAAGGCAATGAATTTTTCTATGCAGGACTTCATGGACTCTGATTTTTAAGAAAGAGCGGTAAGTAGTTTTGTTTTATTATTTTGACATTCTTTCTTTGCAGCCTTGACCAAATGCACTTTAAATCACAGGTTAAAAACCAAGCCAAGTGACTTGAATAGTTTGGAATTAAGAAGGCAATGAATTTTTCTATGCAGGACTTCATTGACTCTGATTTTAAGAAAGAGCGGTAAGTAGTTTTATTTTATTTTATTTTGACATGATTTCTTTGCAGCCTGACCAAATGCACTTGAATCTCAGGTAAGAAACCAAAGCCAAGTGACTTGAATATTTGGAATTAAGAAGGCAATGAATTTTTTCTATGCAGGACTTCATGACTCTGATTTTTAAGAAAGAGCGGTAAGTATTTTTTTATTTTATTTTATTTTGACATTGATTTCTTTGCAGCCTTGACCAAATGCACCTTTAAATCACAGGTAAAAACCAAAGCCAAGGACTTGAATAGTTGGAATTAAGAAGGCAATGAATTTTTTTCTATGCGGACTTCAATGACTCTGGTTTTTAAGAAGAGCGGTAAGTAGTTTATTTTTATTTTATTTTGACATGCTTTCTTTGCAGCATTGGCCAAATGCACCTGGAACACAGGTAAAAAAACCAAAGCCAATGACTTGAATAGTTTGGAATTAAGAAGCAATGAATTTTTTCTATGCAGGACTTCAATGACGCTGGTTTTAGAAAAGCGGTAAGTTAGTTTTATTTATTTTATTTTGACATTGATTCTTTTCAGCCTGACCAAATCACTGTAATCTAAGTGTAAGAAACCAAACCAGTGACTTGAAAAGTTTGGATTAAAAAGGCATGAGTTTTTTCTATGCAGTATGTGATTGGCCGTGATTCTCAAGAAGAGCGGTAGTACTTCAATTATTTCATTTTGACATCGCATTTTTTTCCAGCCTTGACGAAATGCACCTGACAGCACAGTGTTTTGATAAGGAACAACACAAGGTAGAAGGTACGTGTTGCTTTGCCTGAGCCCACTGGCAAGGGTAAGTTTTTGCCCCTCTTTCTTTCCTCCTCAAACTATGTTAATTTGATGCAGATGTCTTTTGCACTTTGCAGCAATTGAATCTGAAAAGAAATGGGAAAGTGGGAGGAAGAAAGACAACTCGGATGGTTTCAAAAAGCAGCTAAGAAATGGGACAAGAACTGTAATCCTAACTGTCCTGCCAAACTGGGAAACATCAGTATTCATTCTATCACAAATTAATCCAATCAATTAGGTAAGGAAGCTTTTACTTCCCCCTTTTTTCTCAATCCAGTTGCTGATTCTGAATCTATTTCTCAGTGAAGAACTGTGGAAAAACAATCTGTGAATTTGTTAGGTGAACATTTTTGAGTGGGGCCCTTAAAGAAATGGACTAGAATTACAATGCCTTGCCAGGAAATGCTAAAAGTACGGTGCCCTTTTTAGCTGAAACTGTAGCCATGTAATTAATTCAATTTCCCGCAGAAAAAAGCTGCCAACTTTTCTCGTTTTAACTCAGTTTATTTGCATTATTTCACTTTGCAGGATGTCGTGTGATAGACTCATGGCATTTGTTGGTGCTTTTTAATTTTTTATTAATTGTGTTAAATTCCTTTCTGAACAAGATTTTGCTTGTGTGAAAGGTCCACTTACTGCTACTGTCTTGAAACCTCCCAACACTTGCAGATGATCAAGATTAAGCATTTCTTTAACTAAATTCTTTTGCAATTCCTTTCTAGGCCAGACGTGTTGCCTTCAAGAAGACATTCTAAAACCTTTGAAAGAGAAGGCAAGAGCATCAGTAACTAGTGATCTACTTGTTTATGGCTCTTTCTGACATGCCCAGGGTTGCACTGAACCGCCACTTTTGGGGTCGGGAGGGAATTCCTCCAGGACAATTGGCCAGAGATCTGGAGGTTTTTTGCCTTCCTCTGGGCATCACCAGCAGGAGTCACAGATTTAGGGCCATCGCGTTTATTCTTTAAAGAATAATGAATAATTTAACAAGAATTTTCTTAGTCATGGTCTCATTCCTAGTTTTATTCAGAATTTGCAAAAGTTAAAGCAGACTCTTGGGATCCCCTACAAATGGATTTTCCCTTGCAGTTCTTGCCTCCTTACTCCCATTCTAGAGAGCTGCCATTTTGCCCCCATTAATCCAAACTACCCTTTCCAACCTGGGTACACCAGAAGCGTTGGAGATCATTCATATGACCACTACCTGGAGTGATGGGAGTTGTAGTCCAAGAACCTGAAGGTGCCCAGGTGAGAAAGTCTGCCCTTTGATTTGGACTGAGGGCTCTAAATTGTAACTAGAAATGTTGTCTTCCCATTTCAGGCTCAGACATGTCCAGGAAGCTCAGCAAAGATTTGATAAAGGCCCCCATGATATTTTGATTAGCAAACTGATTAGATGTGGACTAAATAGAAAACACCCATCCTCTGAGGTTGAGAGACTCTGACTTGCCCAGGGTCACCAGTGGGTTTACATGGCCAAGCCGGCATCCGAACCCTGGTCCCAGAGTTGTAGTCCAACACTCAAACCACTACACTAAGAGGCATTAATCACATCCCTTTCCCACTCAGCCAATATTACTCGCCTGTTTAATATCCAGGAGCCCATTCCACTTGCACTTTAAAGCAATTTCCATTCGGCTTTGCTCTGTGTTGGAAATCAATTCCAAAAGGTCCCTCACATCCCACTACGACACTGGATCTTTTCCTTACCCCAGTGTAATCATGCTTTTTTTGGCACAGTTTTCATCCCCACTAGTAGCAAGCACCGCTTCAAAATCCCCCGTCAATCATCTGTGACCTAAACACGCCTGGGCAGCCCGGCATGGGAATTTGGGGAGGGAGGGGGGAAGGTAGATTTCTTCAGAGGAGGTTTGCCCTCTCTTCCTGGTGGCTGAGAGAGAGTGACCCGCCCAGGTACCCAGTGGGGTACGAGGTAGGAGGATGAAGGCTTTCAATGGGGAGGACGCTGGGGATGGCGCTTTGCAGGCTGGGGACAGAGACGCGGAGATGGAGGAGGCAGGCCAAGAATGAGGATGATGGGGACAGACACCGTCAGGGACAGAAGACAGCTGGAATGGAGAAGACCAGCTGGAAAGAGGCAGGCAGGCCGGAACAACACAGGAAAATCCCAAAGTAAAAAGTGGCTGATTTTGTCCATTTCGGCGCAGGTGAGTTGGATAATGCTCATGCCCCTGATATGTCTGAAAACGACCTCGTATTTGCAGGATATTCCTAGATTTAGATCAGTTTTGCCATAGGATTGGGCACTTAGCCCCCATGTGTAAACTCCTATGTCAGACATGGTTGCAACATGAACAATAACAATATCAACACACAAGCGGGGAATAAATAAAAAACGGAATATACACACCAAACTTGGCTTGTTTGTAGCATTGCTTGTTCCTGGTTGCATGACAACAACAGTGGCTGAAATCCCTTTTCTACACACCATGGAAGGTATAGGAGCACTCTCCAGTTTTCATCTGACAGCCTTAAACACAAACAAGCAAAGATATAGATGTGATGTGAGTAAGCCAGGAGCAAAAGGTACTGTTATACCTATAGCCCATAGCAAACAATTTCATTCCAGTTAGCCATCCAGAGTGGCTTCCGTTCAGTACTTGGCCTACTTATATTTCAGAACAAAACCTTTCCAAATGATGAACACAATTATTTGTTCTCTGAAGATGCCAGCCACAGACGCTGACAAACCGACAGGAAAAAACCTTCAGAACATGGCACAGTCCAACACTCAAACCACTATGCCACGCGGGCTCTTCTTACAAGATTATGATCTCCACAAACCAGAATAAGACATGGCAGATGCTGGTTAGCCCTGATCCTCAGGTTGTGTGTTATGGAAAATAATTTTCCTGAATATGATTTTCATGATCCAGAAAACAACGAAGGGATAGGCCGTGAAATTACCCTTCTTTTGCTCCCATAACACAAACATCCTCACTGTGCTATTGCTAGGTGGACCCATACCTTTTGCTGCTGAAGCGGATAGCAAATAATAGCACCCTTTGCCTAAGTCCAGGTGCATCTCATTCTCCAAAGCCAGCCAAGTTATTTTGACATAGAAAAGCCATGACACTATTCTCAATCCTGGCGGTGAAAAACAATTAAACTGCCTTTTTGTCACACCAGAATCCCTGTCAAAGCATTTATCAGTCAAGGGAAACTGGAATTATAATCCAATGCATTCGAACGCATCAGGAGTTTAACCTTATTGCATGAAGACTCCCACATGCAATTTCAGGCAATGGAAAGTCATCGAACACAATCATGGGGTTTCATGTTATTGCATGAGAGGTGATCACAACCAATTTTGGGCAATGGCAACTATTTTCGGGCAATGGGAAGTCAGTTCAACACATCGAATTCATGTAAATTTGCTGAACTAGCGAATTCACGTGAATGTGTTCTGGTCCCAGGGCTTTCTTTTCATTCAAATTAAGAGAAATCCTCCCATGTGATAAACTCCTTAGTAATGAAAAAGCTATACAGACATGGGAGATTCATTTTTCCAAAGGCAATTAGGTTTTTCCACAGGAAGCTTCCCTTTGGACAGTCCTGACCCTCCTAGACATTGAGACTAAAAAGGTCATGCTGTCTGGTGTAGGAAATGAGCATCAAGAACACGGAGTGGGGAGGAGAGAGAGAAAGACCTGTGAGAGGAAAAGGTAAAGGTGAGGGGGAGAGGAAGAGAAAATTGGAAAGAATAGAAAGTCTCTATTGGGGTGAAGTGGGGGATAAGGTATTCTCATCCCTTGAAAGTGGACATGTATGCTAATCCAAAAAAGAAAAAAGAGAAGCATAATGAAAGTGGTCACAAACATAGTTTTAAAAAAACAGAAAAGAAAATATGGTTAAATAAAAATATAACAATGTAAAAATGGTTCATTAAAACAAACAATTAAAACAAAAAACAGTTAACCAGATACGTGCCAGCTGTAGAGCTGAGATCCAATAACACCGGCAGAGAGTAAACACCAGCATTGTAACACTGCATCCCAGCACACTGCAGCTTGAAAAGCCAAGACACATTCCCATAGCTAGGCTCTACACTGGAGCCGGGGGGTGGGGGGGGGAAGAGTAAAACCTGAACAACATCTGGCTGCAGTGTAGGCAGCTAGAAGAAAGAACAACCATATGGATACCGCCAGTACATAGGATGTTTTTCTGCATAGCTGATGTCCAGGTGAGCGATGGTGTGTTTATTCTCCCGGCAGTTGAGTGCATGCCAGTCACTGATTGACCATGAGAGTACACAACCTGTGTAGGGATGCATTGCAACAAGGGGTGGCTGGATACCTCCTTCTCAACACCCCAAATTACTAGGTCAGCTATGACACCTATAAAGTCCAGCTAGAAATATGCAGCAAGTGGAAAGGCCTGAGGTTGGTCCAATTAAAGTAGAGTCCGATTATCCGTCCTTCGTTATCCGACCTCTTGGATTATCCAACCTTCTAGAATTAATCCTACGTCCCATGCTTCTTTTGAGCGCACCCAAAGAAGCATGGGACGTTGGATATGCTGCCATTTGGGGACAAAGTCCCTCCCCTCCTCCCCTCCTCCTTCTCCTTCCCTCCCTCCTTCTCTCCCTCCTTCCCTGGATGAAGAGGGCCAAGGAAGGAGGTTCCAAGTCACAAAGGAGAGGTGGGGGGCGCGCGTCATCCGTCTACTCCCCTCCGAGCGTTATTTCCCACACCCAAGGGAGTCTATGGACGCCCTTTGGCGGAGAAAAAATGAAGCTGTGGAGGAGAGGCTTGGCCAAGCACTCAGGCTTTCTTCTCGGCGGCTTCGCGCTTAGCCGAGTCCTCTCCCGCCGCAGAAAGCAGGTCTCAGGAGGTAAGCAGGGGAGGAGGGGAGGGGAGGGGAGACAGGGAGGGACTTTTTGTCCCCCAATGGCGGTGCATGGCGTGCACAACCATCATTGGGAAAATGACCCTCCGGATTATCCGACATTTTCGGTTATCTGACTATCATCGGCCCGTTTATGTCGGATAATCGATACTCTAACCGTACTAGTAAAACATATTATAACATTAAAATAAAGTAAAAGTAGAATGTTTGTTGAAATTCTTTGAATTAATACAAGTTTCTTCATTGTGATTGTAACATTCCCATGAAACTTGCCTACTGTAGCCCCGGTTAGCATTCGAATGTTGTATGTGGCAAATCACTAGCTGCTCTTAACGATGTGTGCACTAAGGAGAGCATATTTCTTCAGATGAGTCAACATATGTATAATGATTCCGGAGTTCAACCAACACATTCTGTTTTTGTATTTTGTGATTCATGATCAGCCTAAAGGCTTAATGTTCCAACTTCTAGATTTCACTAAGGCACCCGCATGCAAACTTGTGTGCAGAAAAGTTTAAAATAGTAGATAAGGTTGAAGTAATTTTTTTTAAGTTCTAAATACAAATAGAAGATAAATACAAGTACTTAAGTAGCTATAGAGGAATGTACCATTCTGTTTTTTTTTCCCTATACCAAAAATTTTTTATTCTAATAATAATAATATAATAATAAAATAATGTGTATTCCGCTTTTTCACAAAGAATCAAATGGATTCCACAGTATAAATAAAACTCCGAACATTAAAAATACAATTTAAAACCCCCAATACCTGACCCTTCCCCCAATCATAAAACAACTGATCAACCCCTAAAAAAAGATTAAGCACAAAAATTGAAAACTGTCCAATATGAATTCCTAAATTTTGGGCAGATTAGCAGTAGAAATGAGTCTTCCCTAGAAGAGGGGTGGACGGGGGTGATTACAAGAATATCAAGAGTCTAATTCCTCAGTCATAGAGACCATAGCTTGTCTAGCCCCATGCTTTCTCTGAACTTCTTGAGGATTTTCCACCACCTATATGTTACCAACCCAAAAATCCTTTCCCCTGGTTGCTACTCACTCCCCTCAGCAGGGCAGAGCAACAACAACAAGGCTTTGAGTGATTCTAATAACACAGGACGCCAGATTGAATGAGGAAAATGGACCCTCTATCTGAATGTAACGTTTAGGACCTTTATCAACAAGTGTGTATCCACTTGCCTGATGAGTATACTTGTGAACATAATGGGATCACTTCTGAGCATGCAGATAATGCAATATTTTTGAGGTGTACTTTGAAATAGACTTCCATTTTCTGAAGTTTCAGTTGTATTTTGCCTGCAACATTTAGAATGCAACTCAATTCTGGTAAAGTCTCATTAAAATTAAAATCAATGTCTGACCCATTTCAACTGTTTATTTCATACACTGAGCTTTAACAGCGCTAACATTTTCTAAAATTCATCCTCTGATATGAGGGAAGTCTAAGAAATAACTCAGATTTTATATCCAGTACCTTACCTCTCAGCCCCAGGAAAACCTGTGATAGGCTTGCTGTAGGTGTTCCATAAAGTGAAAATGACTTGAATACACAAGAACAAAACACAACAACAACAACAAAAACTTTTCTTTATTGTTGTTATGCCCCTCGAGTTGTCTTGACCCATGGCAACCCTGTAGATGAGACATTTCCAAGATTCCCATGTTCCACTGCTCTGCTCAGGTCCTGCAAATTCATACGTAGCCATGACCTCCTTAATAGAATCCATCCATCTAGCATGTGGCCTTTCTCTTTTTCTCTCCCTCCACCTTTCTCATTATTGTTTTTTTTTCTCCAATGAGTCATGCCTCCTCATGTTGTGGCCAAAGTTTGACAGCCTCAGCCTAGTCATCTTGCCTTCCAGAGAGATTTCTAGTTTGATCTGCTCTAGGACCCCATTTCTTTGCCTTCTTGGCTGTCCATGGTAATTCAGCACTTTCGTCTCTCCAGCACCAACATCCAAATGAATTAATTCTCTTCCGATCCGCTTCTTAACTGCCCAGCTCTCACACCCATACAGGTAATAGGGAATACAATGGCTTGTACGTTTCAACTTCCATCTCATTTTGTACGTCTTTACATTTTAGGATATTTCCTAGTTCCTCGAGCCTATTTATAATTTAAGAAGTATGTGGTTTTGTATCATATGCACCTTAATAAATATTTTTTGTTCCAAAGATACAGAAATGAAGCAAAATGATTAAGAAAACAGGGAAAAGGGGCTTAGTGGAGACAATTAATGGTACAAGTTCCCCACCTAATCACTAGATGCACATTGCCTGCAGATAAAACCAATTTTGAGGTCTGAAATGCTCAAACTCAGATAAAACAATACTATAGATTCTGTGATTTGATCATTTGAGTAAAATATCCTTTTGAGATGAATGTGACTCAGGTGGAACCTGGTGCTTCAAAAGAGATTGGGCTTTAAAGTTGAAAAATACAAAGTGAATTTCACTCCACCATGGGACATGGGAAACCATTGGCCTTATCGTAAGAGATTAGATCTGATCCCTTGAGATCTCCAGTTCAACTTTTATATTAAACACTGGAAAAGTACTGCTAGTATGGGCTATGGAGAGTGGTGCTGAACTTTAAATTTTTAGGTCATGACAGAGTCTACACAAAAGCAATCTTCAGGGCCTCTTGAATCTATTTCAGATTATGTTTTAATTCAGATCAGTCCCTGGGATGCTGCACTGGTTTTTTTCAATCCGACGATAAACCTAATCTTGTAAACTATATATATAAAGTGTAACATTGGAGAATGAGACTTTTCCAGTATGTGTGATCTAGGTTTCTCTTAAATGTAAAATCTAGTATGTCTTGGTGTATGGATCAGGCTGAGCTGACAAACCTCCGGATGCTTGTGCATATGCACTTTTCGCAGAAATATTTTTTATTTATATGTAAAATATACACATAGATGTCATATGTGCAATTTGAGCATCTTGTTCAATTTATTCAATGTTGTAATGTGTTTTTAAAGACGGCTTATCTCTGAACTTATTTTGCATCCTTCTGAATCACTCTGGTTTAAAACGATAATTTTATATATCTACTTGAACTCAGCCCCATTGATTTTTGGTGGAAGTTATAGTCAGGTAGAATCACCCTTTCACTTGGTGACAAAGGGGGGAGTCTGTGAGGGAGCTGGCTGAGATTCTCTGTCCCTTGCTCACATTTGAACACTGGAAGTTGGAAGTGCCCTGTGAAGCTTATGAGGCAAAGTAGAAAACCTAGAAAATCTCCCCCAGCCAGCATCATGGGATCATCCCAAACAGCAGTATTTTCTACCTGCCCCCCATTTTGTCCTTCCTGAGGACATGATCTATCCCCTCCCAGTTTGAAGCAAAATACATGGTGCATACATGTGCCTCTCCACCGCCTGGAAAGAAATATGGCATTCCAACCATAATAAATAAAAAAAACAGTAACATCCCCCCTGCCCTTCTCCGGTGCAGGATCAAAGCTGAGATCAGCTGGGCACAGACAAAACATAGCAAGGAAAACAAACCCCACCTTATGTTACGAGGGGGGAAAACAGAAAGAAATGCAATCATTTAAATCCAAGTTTAACTTGTGAGAGTAGGAAGAAATAGGCGTTGATTCTGGGGATTAGCAAGTTTGTGTGTCCAACAAAGGTCTACAAACAGGGCTGAAATACAATTCAACCCTGGTTTCCAGAGTTGCAGGAGCTCTGTCTCTATCCCCACCACTGTTGCGATTGGCGATTAGGCAGGGAATGGTGATTTGGCAACATCTGAAGGAACACAGGTTGTCCCCCTGAGGTAAATCCTGTGCATTGATTTTTGGCTCTAATTTACATACCTTGGCCTAAATTTAGTTACTAGCTCAGCCTGAGTAGAGCAATTGAACTCATTGCTGAACAATAGTGCATATGTCTGCAAATCCTATTAATTTAAATGGGTCGGGTCTAGTGAGATTACAGTTGGATTTACTCAGGAAGGAATAATGTAACCATTTCCAAATATTGTTTGACTGCAACTCCCAACTGTCCTAGCCAGGATATCTAATGGTCACAAATGCTGGGTCGTTGCAATGCACAACATCTAGAAGAGCTGCATTATTCCCCACACCAGAATAAGATCCTTGTTTTGTGCAAACTCTTCACAGAATTGCCCAGGACAGGGGAAAACGATACGCTGTTCCTACACATAAGATTCTATCTAAGAGAAAACAAGCAAAAGGAAAACCCAAGCTTGTCTGCAAAAGTGGTCTGACATTTTGAGAAAGCAACCGGATAGGAAATTCAAGGAATGGAATTTACTTCACAGGTAATTGGGTCTCAGATCCGCGCTCTTAGATGAGTTAGTATCTCTTTCAATATTCTTGAGTCCTTGATGAAGTAGGTATATTTATCCAAAATCCCAATCCAAAGCAGCCATCCCTTTGCTTAACCAGAATGGCTCGCCACTAATGTGATCTGTTCTCTAATAAATGAAAGGTTGAGCGCGACACACTTGCAGAACCACACCAAGATGAGAAGTGACTTCTCGCCTGCTCCACCCGTGCAAAATTCCAACCTATTATTCTCTTATATTTTTACCATATTATGTGTGGTGCTTGTATCTTCACTGCTGCCTGTGTTATTGCCATCTGTGATCAGGCCGTGAGCAGTATAATGGTTTTCTTTTATGTTGGTGGGCTGGTGAGGGCAGGAAAGAAATAACAGGTGGCTGGGGTGCTGGTTCAAGAGACCCAGGACACACACATTCCGGGCTCAAAGCTTCCTTTTTAAGTCTTTGTGCGCAACATTGCTATCCCACCCGCCTTATAAAGCTTTGCAATACTTGTAACTCCTAGCTCACTCCCTTAAACTAATCCCAAAAAATAGCTGCTCCCCCCCATGACTTCATTGCTCTTTGTAATGCTGGGTGGCAAATGGGGGCAGGGTGCTATTTTTCTGTTCCACAAACTGCAGTTTTGTTTTCTTTCTCCTCTCCAACAGATACCACCAGTATAACCAATATTTGTTTAACTACAGACCACACAAGCAAGCTACAAACAAAACAAACCATCCAAACTTAAAATTTGATTTTAAAGCATTTATGGTAAACTCTGCTATCATCCGCAGGTAGGGCCGCTCTACCTTTATGCAAATGAACCGACTTCCTTAAAGTGGCAGAACCTGAGGAGCACATGTCTCTCTTGCTGTTACTCCCAAAACTAGACTGGTACTTTTGTACAAAAAAAAAAGGCTGCCCTGTTTCCAGTCTTGAAGCAAGATTTTATCTGCCAGCTCATCACCTTTTACAGTTTGAGTAACAGAAGAGAAGAGGTGCCCTCTGTCTGCTGCTAGTCAGAAAAAATGTCTTGGATGGTTCTAGCCATAGTGTAAAAACAAGTCCATACTGGGGCTTTCACAAGAGCTTCTCCATCATTAGGAAGACTCTAAGGCCATAACTCCTGTAATTTAGAAGTAATGTGGAGTACAAATAGATGGATAAATCCAGCTACTCATAGATTGATAGTTATGCAACGGAACTTCCTAAGGAGTAATTTTCATGTTCTGTTTGTCAGTAAATGTACTCTGTTTTTATCTCTGTGGAACACCAAATATAAATGGATATATTAATGGTATAGCCTTCCATCTTTGATTATTAGATTTTAACTTTATTCAGAAGCTGCCCCTTGCACTTGCGAGATTTTTCCCTCCGTGATTATACCAATTGATCATGACTATTCATTTTTCTATACAACTATGTATTGACTTTTACGCCCGGGAGGCATCCCATGAGGCATAGTCAGTGGAGAAGCTGAGGAGGTGCAGTCTAATAGCACCTATTACCATCTAGAATCTATCCTCCCCCAATCTGTTGCCCTTGCGCACATGAGTTAAATTCACGAAGCTGGTTCAACACTTTGGACAGCCACTATGTTCCTCACCCCATCCTTAAGACCTACTCATACGTACTAGAATATGTATTTGATTTTGGCTGATCCGCCATTAGGAATGCACGTGCTTCTTGGCTGGGTGGAGTGGATTACTTGAAGAGAATCAAGAGAGGGCCACAAAGTCAGGAAATTCCAGGTCCCCTCAGAGTCCGCTGGATCAGACTGAAAGTCTCCTTCACCGATGAGTGCCTCCCAGCATTTTGGACTCAGCTCCCGGAATCCCTTCAATTGGCCCTTGTTAATGGGTATAGAAATTCTCTTATAAAGAATCAAAGATACAAAATCATAACCTGTGAATAAACACCAACACAAATGGGTGGGGTAGTGGGAGACCCTTCTTACGTTATTTCCTACCGATAGAATTGATTCAAATAATCTTAAAAGCTATACCAAGTGATTTGGTACCACTGTTTGAAACACGGCGGGTCAACCGCCGCTTTCGGCGCCGCCGCCGCCCCAGAAGGTCCGCGGGGGAGCGGAGCTTCAGACGGCCCGACTCCAGCGCGG
>NC_056526.1:57416848-57436180 GCF_019175285.1 Sceloporus undulatus
TGGCTTTGGCCCCCCAGTTGTCTGAGGGACAGCAACCTGGCCCCCGGCTCAAAAAAGTTGCCTACCCCTGCTGAATGGCAATAGTTGTGACATAAATGACTAGCAAAATTTAAATTATACCTTTAAATTAGCATATCATATGCACAGCCTAAATGTATTCACATGCACATAGTTTCATGTGGTTAAAGTGAAAATTTGGTAAGATGTTATGTTTTTAAAAAAATGTTTAAAAGAATAAAAACAAATTTAAAAATAAAAAATAATATTTAAAAAAATCTTGGGGCCTCTCCTTTCTCTTCCCATTGAACCTTGCCCTGCTCACACCATTTCTTCAGCATTTTGAAGGGACTCAGGTGAATGCCACAGCCCACTTTTGTCAAAAATCTTGTCTCTGATGTCTTGGAGTCTTATCAGCTTGTGAATTTGCCTTATTGCAATGGTGGACATCACAGTTATGAAGATTCTGCTTCATCGTGCAGTAGATTTTCACACATTTCTCTGCATGTTAGTTTCCATTGGTGGCTTAAACTGTTCTGTTTGTTTCTGTACTGAACAGAGTTGTAAACTTTCATTTTTGGCTGCTGATGACTCTGTGAGTAATGAGGCTAAGGCTGTGATATTTTATATAGTATTTGCATTTATATATGGGTCCAGGGGACAGGCATACTACTGTCCAGCTCCTGGAAAGTTTATTCTGATATAAGGTGGAGGTACCAGGAAGAAGTTTTATTTCAGCAGGGCTAAAAGAGAGCCAAAGAAAGAAAGAAAGCAACATGTTCAGAGAGATTTGAAAGTCACAGGAAGCAGAGAATTTTGCTTTCTTAAAGTTATATTAGGTATAGGATGCAGTGGCTTAGTGGTTAAGATGCCAGTTATGATGAGTGTAAAATCAAAAGGTTGGCAGTTTGAGGCCCAAGTGCTGCATGATGGGGTGAGCTCCTATTACTAAGCCCCTGCTTCTGCCAACCTAGCAGTTCGAAAGCATGCAAAGGCAAGTAGATAAATAGGTACCACATCGGTGGGAAGGTAATAGTGTTCGGTGCAGTCATGCTCGCCACATGACCACCTGAGTTGTCTTGGACAATGCTGGTTCTTCGGCTTAGTAATGGAGATGAGCACCACCCCCTACATTTGGTTACAACTAGACATTCATGTCAAGGGACTACCTTTATCCTTATTTTTAAAGTTATATTACCAGCAAAATTATTCCACAAAAGCAGCACCTGGTGAAACTAGAAGCGAGACTACATTTCTCAGAAGATATTTTTCGGGGGAATTTTTTCTTTTTCTTTTTCAGTCCCCTTCAAACCTAAAAAGGAAATTTGCATAATTTATTTGAATATTTTACACATGTTTAATAATGGGGTGGTCACTATCACAGCCTAAGTACCCTAAGAACACCAGATCTGGTCTGATCTTGGAAATGAAGCTGGGTCAGCTCTGAATGGGAGACTGCCAACAAACACCAGGTGCTGTAGGCTATATTTCAGTGAGAGGTAATGACATAACAACCTCTGAGTATTCCTTGCCTAAGAAAACCCAATAAATTCATGGTGTTGCCATAAGTTGACAGGTGACTTGAAAGAACATACATACATACACACCCTCCACCCACCACTGAAGCTGCAATCATCTTAGATGATGCGCATTGTGCAGGATACATAATGATGCCTAGGCTGCCAGCATTGTTGCTGCTGTTGTTACTTATAGTGGCAGTAGTAAACCAATCCACTCCCCAGTACAGCAAAAATGAAGTTCTGGTATTGCCACCGCTAATCCTAATGGTTAGCACTACTGCAAGAAACTGTTGGTGAATTTCTTTTCACAAAATTTGGTGAAATTCTTCCTCCGTTTCTTTGTCTTTAAGTGGAAAGAAAGTAAACAAGAGGCAAATTGCATTCAGTTCTAGGGGGAACTCTGCCTCTTGTGTTTAGCAAACACTGTGGGGACGATATATATATATATATATATATATATATATATATATATATATATATATATATTTCAAACATGGGAAACTGTTAGAGCCCCAGTAGACAAGAAAGAACCTATGGGCAAGTCACATGCTGTCAGCCTCAGAGGATTGCAATGACAAACCTCCTCTGAAGAAACTTGCCAAGAAAAAACTATGAAGTTTTTCACACTGGGGCTAATTTCGGCATTAAAGAGAGATTAAAGTGCACTTAAAGCATCCCGCAAATAAAGCAAAAGTGGCAAGTAATTGCATGAATTTTTATCACACCCAATTGTGCAAATAAAGTGATATTGGGCATGCATTGTCACTAAAATCCCAAAAATAAAAAGATGTGCATTAATGTTTCTCTGTGGCCACTTTAATGGCAGGTTTTGTGCGACGTCGTGTAAAATCATTTTGCGTAATTACATGATTTTTCTGGGATATTCACAGGATAAACCCCTGATCTCCTTTGTGTGATAAAACTCCTATGACAGGTTTGACCTAGGGTTGCTGTAAGTCAAATATGACTTGTAGGCACACAACAATAACAACTACAATAAGTGATTAACACATTTATTTCTTGAGGGATGATTTATTTAGTTATTTAGTTTACATGCCACCTTTCTTCAAGAAAGGAACACAAGGCGGTTCACAGATAAAATGATTTAAAATCTTTATAATAAAAATTAAAAAACAATTAAAATCATCATGCTAAAACTGTATAAAATCATATAAAACATATGAAAGTTAAAAACACAAATACAGCACACACCCCGTATAAAAACCTTCCTGACAATGATTATATATTGAAAGATGCATGTCTTAACAAATGTAAATGAAGCCGTGTTTATCTTCCAGTGATCAATCACAAAGCAAAACACATTAAACAGAAGATATGTTGTTGCTGTTGCTGTGGGCCTCCCAGTTGCTTTCGATTTACAGTGACTCTATCATGGGATTTTCTTGGCATGATTTATTCAGAGAGGATTTGCCTTTGCCTTCCTCCGAGAGTGAGAAAGTATGACTTGTCTAGGATCACACAGTGGATTTCCCTAGCTGAGTGGGGATTTGAACCCTGTTCTTCAGAGTCATAGCCCAATGCTGAAACCACTGCTTCACACTGAGTCTTTACTAAGTGAGGAAAATACCATGCTATGACAAAGAGATGTTGTTGTTTTATGCCCACATAAGTTCTCTCATATATGTGACTATTATTTTTTGGCTATGACATAATGTCTGTATTCAGTTCAAAGTTATGCAATTGAGGTCCACAAGTGTGATCATTTTATATGTGAGTGTATATTCTTGGCTGGTATGTATATTCATACCTTCAATGTACCACTTGATTCATTGGGATTCTGGAAATATAAGCAAGTAGATTTGCACTATGCATGTATACTGTAGCATCTTGGCTCAATATCTTTCACCACTTGGGGGAGCACTGCTGCAAAAAATGTGCTAAATGTATAGTTTTTGCTTTAATTCCCTGAATGAAATACTCTTCTCCATTGCCTTGAGTGTGCCAGCTTTGGGGACTGCTCATAGCTTTGAATGGGGTGGCATGATTGAGAGCCAGTATTTTTTTAAAATTGTTTTTATTACAAATTACAGTAATCTCATCCTTACATCACTTAAAACCTACAACGTAGACATCGAACATATACACAAACATCTATAATATTACATAAATAATACAAATAATACAAAATTATTCTCCACCCAATCACATTCATTACTTCCTTAAACCTTTCTTCCTCTTAGTCTTGTCTATCTTGTATACCTTGTTCATTTCATTGCTCTTTTCCTTACACCTTCCTTCTTTAAACAAAAGTTAATCCCGTCTGTTGACTGTATATAATCATCTCCTGCTCTTAACTATTTTCATTCACGTGAGAGGCCTATATCTGTTCTGACACTTTACACATAGTAATTATCCTTTTATTTCACATTTCTTACGTTTCTATGTTACCATCAAACTCTATGAGTTTTCCCATTTTTTATTAATATATTCATATGCCTTTTTCCAGTTACAGTATCTGTTTTTTGCTCTTTAATTTTTTGCGATAAGATATCCATTTCCATCATATCTAGAAGTTTAATTTCCCATTCTTCAATTTGTATTTCTTTATCTAATTTCCAAATCTTTGCGTATATTAATCTAGCCGCTACCAACATATAATAGATTACTCTACCATATTTTTTCTCAGTCACATCATCTAACATACAAAGTTATAGTATCCCTGGTCTACATTGCAGATTAATTTCCAAAATATTTTTGATACTTGTATATATCTTTTTCCAAAATCTCTTGGCAATTGAATATGTCCACCATAGATGAAAAAAGTGCCTTTTTCTTGCTTACATTTCCAACAAAGATCTTTCCTTGTTTTATATATTCTGCTTATTTTGACTGGAGACAGATGCCATCTATAAAGGATCTTATAATAGTTTTCCCTGACATCTTGGCTTGCAGAGTATTTTATTCTGGTTTCCCAACATTTCTCCCATTGTGCCAATTCTAAAGTTTTACCACAGTTATGTGCCCATTTTATCATATTATCTTTGATTAAGTCCTCTTCCATGTAAATTTCTAGAAGTTTTTTATATATCCTTGATAGGAGCGCTGGTTTTTGTGAAAGTAATATAACTTCCAAATCAGATCTTTTGTCTGTTATTCCTAATGGTTTTTTTTCCTGCAGTATATCTGGCTCTCAGTTGTTGGTATAAAAACCAGCTACATTCATATCCTTCTTCCCTAAGTTGTTCTAACATTTTTATTTCCAAGTTATTGTCACATTTTAACCATTTTCCTCTTCTAAATGGATCAGTTCTAAATAGGGCTTCATGTGATGAGGCCCATGTTGGTGTTTTTTCACACATTCTTTTCTTATATTTTTGCCAAACCGTAAGTATTGCTGGAGAGCCAGTATGAAGTAATCATTTGACCATTGGACCAGAACTGTGGAGACCAAGGTTCAAATCTCTGCTCAGCCATGGAAACCCTGTTTGAGCTTAATCAAGTCACACTTTCTCATCCTCAGAGGAAGACAAGTGCAAACCCACTCTAAACAAATTCTGCCAATAAAACCCCATGCTAGAGTTACCTTCGAGTCACCCTAAGTCAGAAATGACTTGAAGGCACACAAGAACAAATTGCTACTTTTCCATCTGGTGGCCATGAAGGTAATAGAAAGTATCCTCAGCCGGTAATGATGTCAACTGTGTTTCTGAGTGATGACTAAATGTTTCAGATATCATACTATAGACAGAATGCAATACAACAGAGGAAGTGTGTACATGGGGTTTCCATTGCTGAGTATGGAAGAACAGCTAAGTGAACGCTCAGAGTTTTCTCTTTTCTCCTTTCCGTTTTTGGTAAACACGGACTAACAATACCAAAGTGGCATCTTACAACACTTAAAAAAACCCTCTTATGGTATGAGTTATTTCCTCATTTACCTTGCCCCTGAAGTAAAGGTGTGTGTGTGTGTGGGGGGAGCTGTATGTGTCATAACCGCTCTTTGTCTTTAACCGTAAGCCCACAACCAAATCTCTCTTTCTCAATAAAGCGCAACCTATCACGAAAGCATTGCTCCTTGTGCTTTACGTTCTAGGGAATGAGTAGCAACTGTTTCCAAGTAATATGGAAGATACTCATAACAAACCGTAAGCTAGCGAATGACATATTTAGTAACTGGTTGAAAACCCCACTAACTACAAGGAAAACTTTGCCAATCAGAAGTCCCAGCATGGAAAAGTGGTAATTCTTTCCATTAAAAAAAAAAGCTTTTGACATCATAATAGATTTTTCAAAATGGTGACCCAAATGAGAGGAATACAATAGCAACGTTTTAGCAAGTTGAGCTACTTCCAGAGGAAATAGCTCAACTTGCCATTAAAAATATTATGAGATAAACCATCTCAGTCTGGATTGGATTCAGGAAACTTGAGAAAACCCTCTCAGAAAAAGAACAATATGTATATTTGTGTCCGTGACAGGCTTTGTGTATTTCATGCATGCTCTATTCTGACCTAAAATCTATAAAAATGCATGTGTGTGTGTGTGTGTGTGTGTAGATAGATAGATAGATAGATAGATAGACAGACAGACAGACAGACAGACCTGCCCTAAAGGAACAAGAGGTGGTCACCTCTGGCAACTGATCTGGGTGTTAAAAGGAAGGAAAAAAAAAAGGGGGGGGGGAAGACACTTGTGAAAATTTTTTTGTGTCAAGTGACAAAATAATTTGACTGGCTTGATGCTAGTTGACTTCTAGGGAGAGCACTGTTTGTTGTTCGCTTCAAGCCGCAAAGTGCTGAGGATGATGCTTGAATGCCATTTCTAGACAGGTTTATAGTGATTTATCATGGGCATCAAGCAGAAGTGGGTAACTGTAACAGGCCCAAGGGGAAAATTTCTGTCTCTGAAGGGTCACTCCCACTGCAGTTTGCTCTGAAGTGTGATTCAGGGCAAACAACCCTCGTTCCCATTTAAAACCACTTCTGATCCTCATTTCAACTATTCCAGTGCTGGCTGGGTCCCTCGCACTGCCGGATGCAACCCAGTTAACAACCGGTGGACTTGTGTTTGTGTCCATGGGGAAATGAGAGACCCAGGAAGGAAAGAGAGAAGGAAGGAAGGAAAGGAAGAAAAGAAGTGGGAGAGGGAGAAGGAAGGGAGGAGAGGGGAGGGGAGGAAGAGAGAAAAGAATAAATAAAGAGAGAGACAGGGTCTGGCTGGGACAGCAGCCTTCTGAAGGAGTTCCCGGGGGTGGGGGGCAACTGGCTGAAGGGCTGCAGCCTTCCCTGTCTCCAAATAATGTGAATGACAAGCATTGCCAACAAAAAAGCGATTCCACAAAAGATCCCTTTTCATAGTGAGAACGAGGGACCTTTTGCAATCGCTTCACATAGTCTGCCAAAATGAAAATAAATAAATAAATCCTGGAAGTGACCATTGGTGCATATTCACCCATCGGCTTGGACTCAGGCTAAATTGATTATGTAAAAGGAATTATTATTTTTTAATGTAAACTTTAATTTAAATCACAAAGGCCTGTTACAGACTGCCAAAATAAAGCTGCTTCGGGTCTCTTTGGAGGTATGCTATTTAAATGATGCATGGGTCCTAAGAGTCTGGAGGTCGCGCCAAAGCCACACTCCATTCCTAAGCACTGGAGTGCAGCTTTGGTGCAGCTTCCGGATTCTTAGGACACATGCATCATTTAAAGAGCATACCTCCAAAGAGACCTGAAGCAGCTTTATTTTGGCAGTCTGTAACAGGCCAAAGGTACCAAAATAAGGATGCATCCAGGCTGATTGAAAGGTTCCAGATTTTATTTCTGTTCTTTCCAGTTTTATTGTTGTTATTCTTTTGTGCCTTCAAGTCATTTCTGATTAATGGCAATTCTTAAGTGAACCTATCATGGAGGTTTCTTGGTAAGATTTGTTCAGAGGTGGCTTGCCTCTGAGACCAAGAGAATGTGACTTGCCCAAGTTCACCCAGTGGGTTTCTATAGCTGAGCTGAGATTTGAACTCTGGTCTCTAGAGTTATAGTCCAGTGCATAAACTACTGCATCACCATACTAGCTCTCATAAGAGTCTTATACAGACGCTATATGCATAGTCTTATATACAAAATTATATTTTTAGTAAACTGACCTGAGGAGCTGATATAGACTCTGATTGTACTGGGAGCTGACAGAAAATATTATGGCATAAACAAAATGTGTATGGATCCCCAAAATAAAAGCAGAAAGAATAGGAATACATTTTGGAACTTTCTTTTTAGAGTGCATTCAGACTGACTGAAAATTGCCATATTTTGTTCCTGTTCTTTACAATTTTATACTTGGGTAGAATAAAATGACCTGGGGAGTTGGTATAAAAAGTTTCCGGTTCTACTGGGAGCTGACAGAAAATATCATAGGATAAACAGAATGTGGATGGAATACAAATCTCTAAAATAAAATAAAAAGGATCAAAATTGGGGACTTTTTGATTTTTTTAAATCAGTGTTTATTACCCTTAAATCAGTTTGGATGAGCCCTATCAGAAATTCCTAACAAGAAATCTTTCTAGGGACTGAAATACATAGATAGAGGATGTTAGACACCATTACTATTATTGTTGTAGTTAAAAAAATAGCAGGTTTCATAATGAGAACGTAAAGGAAATAAATGAGGAGGAACTTGAGAAATATTAAATGCAGGGACCCAGATATTAATAGAGATTACACATGACACTAAAATCCTCAGGATTTAAAGTAATGAGAGATCTTTCTGGGGACTGCAATACATAGTTGGAAGATGGTAAGCATCATGTTATTATTTCAGTATGTAGAGAGATATTGTAGCACCTTTGGGACTAACAAGATCTCCCTACGTACTGATTCTACAGACTAACGGGGCTAAATATTTGAATTCTTTATTTCAGTAGTTAACAAACTATACTGGATTTCAAAATGTGAAAGAATTTTGACATATACTCTCAAAAACTTTTGTGGGAGTGTGTGCATAGATGTGTGTTTATACACAGTTCTCTCTCTCTCTCTCTCTCTCTCTCTCTCTCTCTTTCAATCACAAAGCACCAAAAACCTCCAAAATGTTGCATATGGTCTGAGGTAAACGTCCAAAGGTAGGTTGGAAATTCTTTATAAGAAAATGATAATCAGTAGGCTTGGTTTCAAATAAACTGTCACAAGTGGTTGGACTGCTGAGGGTTTCTCACTTAGTCATAGATGATGACTTTAACTTTGCAATTCCCTTTGCTAAAGAAAGAAAAAAGAAAGAAAGAATGAAAAAAAAAGAAAGAAGAACAAAAGAAAGGAAAAAAAGAAAAAAACTTGCTTAGTAATTATACTGTAGCTACAAGTGCCAAGTTATACAGGGAGAAGTTCAAACGAAAGCATTATAGAGCATGTCTATACAGGCCAATGTACAAGTTTTCCCTGTCCTCACAGTGACTCTTTCATATGATGCAGGGCCAAAGACCCAGTTTGACTGTGGACTGATTTCATGACATGAGGCCAGTTCTGTACTGAATCCTGACCTTCCCTAAACTGGAAGACTTCCCTTTTGCTCTAGATTTTGCAGGAAAATCCGGAGTATTCTAGAATTGTGCAGGGCAGCTATTTACACACATACTCTACTGTGCCACCCAGTAGCACCACTCCTCAGAAGGAGCAACTTTGGTACAAGTTGCTCCTTCTGAGGTAATAATGAGGTGCCCAGCCATATGATCAATGCTGAGTTCCTCATTTTCAACCTCAGAGGGAGCAACTTCTGACAGCGACACCAGTGCCAGGAGGACACACATGTGGACAGCCACTCAACATTACTCTGGAGTGCAGAGGTGGGAATTAGGGGCAGCTTTGGGGTGCCTGGAGTATTCTGGCTGGTGTAGACTTACAGATACTTGGCAACATATTCCTATTTCTCAGCCGTTGTGCAAAACAAGACATTTTCTTCATTGACTCTCCAGATGTTAAACTTTCAGTTATTCTCTTCAATGATATTTCAGTGAGAAAGAGTATCAATCTTTAATAGAGCTTTATGCTGTATGCTCAGTGTTACTGAGCAAGCATGGGCTTTTGCAAAAATCTGTAAAATAACCTTATATTTATGAAAACGCAGTGGAATCTTTGCAGTGCCACTCACTAACTCCTGCAAAATGATTATCAGAACCTGCTAGTGCAAAATACATCTTCTCCCACAAAAGATCCAGTGGAAATTAAAAGGAGGGATAAGTGGCCCTTAGAAACCACACCTTGCTCTTTCTTATAACTTTTTTTGTTTACTTACTTATTTAATAAGGATAAATCTGGAGACATATTGTTTATCATCTTCCATTGCGTCTGTCTGCAGGCCTAGCACCTAGATAATACTCCAGAGGCAGGAGGTGAGCCCCTAAAACAGATACATGGTACCATGACTGGAGAGAAAATGGCCACATCTTTATCAACCACAACAAAGAAGTGTTGGTATTGCATGAGGGACAGCTCCAGGTATCAGACAACCTGTATGTCACCTGATAAGTGCATCCCACACAATGCATGCCTGCAGGAGAGGCTTCTCCAAGGAATGACAGTTGGAATCACATGGGTGTGTCACCTCTGTGTGGTCCCCTGCCACCTGGGAGTGAGACTGTTTCTTGGCCTTTAAGCTAGGCCTAACCCCATATGTCTGTACTCCCCAGATCCCTTAAAGGACCCCCCCCCATTAGAGAGGCAGAATGGTGTAGTGGTTTGAGCATTGGACTGGAGATGTACTGGACTTGGCCATGAAAACCTATTACTGAAAGCATGATCCTCTTTTAAAACAATGTGGGCATTCCCTGAGCATATTGTTTTAGAGGAAAAATTTGGAGAAGCATTTAGCTTTGTTACACAGCCTGATTCAGTGTTGGTAGTAGCTGCCAAATTGGGGTGGGGGGAGGATATTGTGCATCTCACAGGCTACATCTTTCCCATTCCTGTTGCAAATCAGTTGATCAATAGAATAAATAGAAATTGGCTCTTAATAAATTTACACCAAAAATCAGAAGCAGTTTTTCAAAAATGAATAGAAGTGCACAGTTTTCGAGCAGCTCTTTGACAGCAACAAAAGCAAAAGCTCTTGCTGGGTTTTTTGATAGCAAATTTATTTTCGAGCATGATTTGGATTGTTGGTAATTATTTTTGAATCTGTGACACTTTAGGACTGCCTCCTTCTGTTGTCAAAGTGCTTGGAGAGATTCTATCAACCACCTCTATTCTTAATGTGGCCCACTTTGGCTAGTTATACCAAGACAAAAGGACTGATTGCTTGGGTTATGGAAGTAATGATGCCTTGTTGTGAGTGGGGGTGCCTTGAAGGAAGGCCTCAGCTGCACTGAAGAAAGAGGTTGTGGACTGCTTCTTGAGAAATCCTCAATATACTCAGAAATGTTAACAATCACTTCCTAGTCACAAATAGTGCTGTAATGGTACATCTTTTTTCTAAACAAAAATTTATTAAGTGTAAAAATATGAATACATGTGAAGGCGAAGGCTTTCATAGCTGGCATCGACAGTTTTTTGTGGGTTTTTTGGGCTATGTGGCCATGTTTTATAAGAGTTTATTCCTGATGATTTGCCAGCATCTGTTGCTGGCATCTTCAGAGAATACATGTATACAGATGCATATATATGCAGATACAACCATACATACTTATACCTATACCTACCTACTTTATACCTGCTTTACCATCACACTCAGACTTATTATTTCTACCTGTCTTTACTTCTTTCTTCTTCTCTCTCAAAGACCCACACTTATAAATCTCCATCACTACCCCTTCTTTCCTTCTCCTTCTTCATCAATATATTCTTTACTTCACTATCTATCCTCCTTTTAAATGTCTTTATCTTGCCCAACATCTTCCCCAATATTTTCCCCACACTTACTCATACTCTCCTGACATTTACTCAAACATGATTATATCTGTAATGGTAAATCTTGATGTGCAGGCTCTCATCATGATAATCTGTATAGCAACACCCCCAAGAAGACTCCAAAATACAAGTTAATTTGTTGGCCTATTCACTATACAATACTATTTCTAGCAGTTTACATCTCTCCTAGGAGCAAATCTTTTATAATGCTGATGAGCCTTGTTGATTCAAGACCAAATCACTCCAAAATAATTTGTATAGATCACATGGTTACAGGAAAACTCAATCTTTCATTTCTTTTTAAAAAATATTTTATTAAGGAATTATACAAAAAACAGAACAATAAAGGAAGGCTACAACCCTACAAAATTTTACAATTAGAAAATAAACTCTCACAATTTTTAAAAGCATCACATATATATAGTCCTACACAGTTTAAGTTGTTTGAAATAGATCAGACCATAGTGACCACTGCCAAGTTGGAGGGTGGACACCCTGATCAAGTCTAACCATTTGGTATGTGGTCGTCTTCTCTTTCTACTGCTCTCTACTTTTCTCAGCATCATTGTATTTTTTAACAAATCATGCCTTCTCATGATGTGGCCAAAGTACAGCAGTCTCAATTTAGTCATCCTGACTTCCAGGGAGAGTTCAGGGTTTATCTGTTCAAGGGCCTATTTGTTTGTCTTTTTGGCCATCCATAGTATCCTCAGTACTCTTCTCTTAACACTGCATCTCCAATGGGTTGATTTTTTTTTTAGCTGCTTTCTTCACTATCCAGATCTCACATCCATATGTGGTGATGGAGAATATATCCTTATCCATGGATTCAACCATCCACGATTTGAATCTCTCTCTCTCTCTCTCTGTATGCATGGTACACTTCAAGACATCTTATATTTTATCCAGTCCTAGTCACATAAGATATTGTGGAGCATAATATTTCACTAGTGACCTTGGGTTAAATAAGGACTATTAATTAATTACTGCATATACTCATATATAAGTTTAGAAAGTTAGATAAAAACGTTGGTTTAAAAAAATACTATTATAAAACCCTTATGAAAAAGGAACCATCTCCTGATGCAAAGCAATCTGTCCTGGAAGCACTGACCTTCCTCTAGTTTCTCATCCATTCAGCCTTTTGTATGAACACAAACAATTATGCCTGCTAGAATTTTGCAAGTTTTTGGCATTGTTTTCCTTTGTTTCATCCTTTGGATTTTTTGTTACATGCCACTAAGTTTTCCCCTTGACTTATCCACAGGTCAAATCAAAATCCATAATTTGGGCTCCAAAACCTGCCCTTGATTTATACATGAGGTTGACTTATAGTTGAGCATATAGGTAATTAATTAATCCAAGATCTAATAAAAAATATCAGGATGATATACAACAACATATAATGAACAGTGTAGGACAACATAAACATTAAAAATTATTTCAGAAGGCTAAAAATATTAAACAATTGAAGAAGTCAAAGAAAGACAAATTAAAACCAGATTAAACCAGGGTAGCAATCCTGTGATTGCTCAGATATCATTGTACTGAAACTCCCAGCATTCTTTACCAATGGCTATGCTGTTTAGCCAATGTACTGGGACCAATAGTCCAACAATATCTGGACGGCCACATGATTCCAGTACCGAAGCTAAATCATATGCTAATAAACCTATTGAAACGACTGGAACTTGCTAGTCACAATTAAATAGCACTGAGACTATTGTTGGATTTAGTCCTTTAATTTCAAGTGTTATCAGTTCAGTAACCACTATGAAAGTTGTATGGAGACATGTCACCATAAATTACATTTTTAAAAAGGCTGATTATATATGAAAAAGTAATAGCATTACATTGCTGGGTCTCTTTGTCTTAATGTTAAAGAGCACTGTTTTAATTTCAAAGACAACATGACTGTCATGTCTGTCAAACTGACCCAGTAACCACACGCAGTGGCTTCTTTGCTTTCTGATGGTTTGCAGAACATATCTGAGTCACTAACAAATGTGCTTGACAAGATTGTACCTCAAACCTATATTTCCTGTCTTGTTTCTTGCTCTTCCACCAAAACGTTCAAAAGCAATTTCACACCATTGTATAGAGATTTCCTCTAAAATGGGGTGGGGTAAGTGTGGAATTCCCCCCCCCCCCCCTATCTTCTTGTTGGTGTAGCCATGCTTTCTAGGGAACCAGACAGAGTTGGACGTTGGACACGTAGCACTGCTTTCATCATGTGGAGAACCCAGCCACTTAAAGGAAACTTTAGGTGCAGAGATCCCACAAACCAAACCTATTAATAAAATCTCTTATCTAACACCATCTCAAGGAATGTGTGAAAACTGTGCAATTCTGATTCGTGAAAATTTTTGGGTGACCGGGTATAAATACCACCACCTTAGAGAAGCTAAGATCACAGTTGCAGGTTACAATAGACGATCAAGTTAGAACATTTATGTTGGTCCAATATCCGAATCTATAGTGAAAGGGCATTCTTACTTGTGTTGAGAGAAATGGCCTGGAAGATTTGTCTGTTCATCCTTCTGGCTGTTAGTTGTTGGCATGGACGTGTCCTCACCAGCTCAACTTTTGAAACTATCCAAAAATCGATTAGACAGTTGGAGGCAGACTTTGTAAGTACACCTTCATAATAGTTTCTTATTTTCTTCATTTGAAAACCTTAAGGCTAGCTTGCTAGTGCTGGCTAGGTGATCTAATGTGTCATAGGCACAGACTTGTAATTCAAAATTATTCTTTTTTATGCAGTTAGGTAAATTTGGACTGGATTGTACAGCACTTACTTTGACTTCTTTTGAAATGTCCTCCCATTTTGTATGACAATTTAGTAGTCTCTATCAGCTAGAAATATAACATTGTTTGTTTCCACACACCTGACAGGATTGAAAACAAACTTTGCAGATCTATGCATGCTTTCTTTTATGATTTTTGTACTGAGGTAACTGATTGACTAGAGGCATATGAACAGAGCTGGTTGCTTGGTTGTTCTGAGAAATTCTCTTATACTTTTTCCACTTCTAGCTCAAGATCTAAACAGCTTATTTAATGCTTTTTTCATATCACTGTTCTCTGTTAATGAATAGAGTCCTTTCATTGTGACAAGTCAAATAATTCTTCATTTTTAAAATTTGTTTTGAGTAAAAGGTGCCAAAGAAATATTGTTTTTGTGTATGGAGCATAGTTGTAGAATTGACACTAGTCTTTCATGCACTGGTGGCTGCTGTGTATATATGAGTGTGTAAATTTGCTCTAGGTTTGAGTCCAGACTTTCAAGGGGCTATGCAAGATCCTGAGCCTATTGGGGGGGGATATGATCCAGCACCTTAGTTAGTTAAAGTTTGTGCTAAACCTCAGAGCAGTTTTACCACTCCTGCAGGCATAGAAGCCAGGAGCCATCACTGCTGCCATATGCTGAGCTTGATAATGCACTAGTGTCATTCCCCACAAATATATATAGTACCTTACTGCAGCTTTGGACATTACTAAGAGTTGGCTCTGGATGGTAACCAAAACATCCTTTGCCACTGACTGGTCTGCAGTCAGGAAACTCCATGCTATAATGGCCAAGGGATAATTGAACTTGTAAAGTCATGTTGACTTATAAGTGTGAAATGCTAGACTGCATCTGAACGTTGACATGGCAGAAGCCCCAATTGGTGATGAGCCTTTTTCAGTAATCAGCAGTTGACTTCACACTTGCTCTGTCCTTTGACAAAAAAAAAGCTACTGCTTTTTTGAGAAGAGCTGTGTAGGCAACTTCCTTGTGTTGTAGCTACTGTTATACTTGAGTGTGATTACAATGAGTAAAGCAACAGGCTGAGACTATAAATAAAAGAGCCTAATTGAATATCCACAGTGTTCAAGTGCGTGTTTCATTTTCTAAACTGATTCCACAAGTGTATGTGGAAGAGATGCATTGAAACTAAACACCATTGCAGCTTTTAAAACAGCCTGTAATTGAATGTGGGTGGTGTCCGAACCTATTTGCAAGTAACAGAAACTTGTCAGTTTGATGTTTTCCTTACATCTGGAACACTGACAAAGACTTTAAAACTAATATTCAAGTCAAAATTTCTCATGCTCATTTATTTTATCAATACCAGAGATGAGGCTTGTTTTTGTAGAAAAGTCCGCTCTGAAGGTCAGAAAAAACTGAAATTGAGCCGCAACCTTTTTTCTACTAAGACTGAAATGTTTGTATTTTGTATTGCAGAAGGCCAATATGTCTGATGTTGCTAAAGGTGAAGCTGTTTTCACAAATATGCTGATAAGCAACCTATGGTCACAGGTAATTTCCTTCATTTGTTTTTTCAGTGGAGAGGGAAGAGGGTCAGAGCCAAACCTCTTGGAGTGAGGCAGTTCCCTCATGCAGTGAATGTTTGGTGTTATGAAATGGCAGAACACAATTACTGATTAATTACTGCATTTTTATTGATGGTGGGAATGAGAAGCAAATAGGATTTCCTGAATCCACTGCCAAACAAATTTGTGGGGCTTGGATACTATGTGTCTTTGAGAACCAGCATAATGTAGTGGTTTGAGTGTTGAAGTTGAACAACCCCGGGAGACAAGGTTTTGAATCCCCACTCAGAAACAGAAACCCACTGGGTGACTTGGGCAAGTCACACTGTCTTAGACAAGGGTAACAATGGCAAACCTCTTCTGAACAAATGTTGCCAAGAAAATCCAATGATTGAGTTGGTTTGAAGACAAATAACAACTATGTATCTTTACTATGAGTGGAGAAAAGGAGACATAGCTGGTTGCTCTGCCTCAGGCAACAAAATGACTTGGAAAACTTTTTTTGAAATGTGGACAAATTTTGTATAACTCTACCTTGAAGAAATTAAATTGTCAGTCATTATGGATTGACTGTTACAGATTAAATCTACAGTCAAGGACATGTATTCTCATTGTAGAAACAGCGTTTATGTCTACTTTCTTCACGAGACAAATAAAACTAAATTTGAAAGGCCGAATTCTCTCAGTTTGACTTACCTGATTACATGAACATGTCTGAAGAAAGTCATAAAATACTATTCTAGTTTCATAAGGCATTGTTTTGGTTTTTCACCCAGTGACTACTTCAAGATATGATTACGCTAATATTATTGATGGTTGTATGATTATCAAAGGACTTCCCTAGTCAGAGAAAATAATCTGGAAGCTTTTGATTTGAATTGTTCACATTTAAGTTATTAAATAAATGGCACTAATGAATTTTCCTGTCCTCCCCCCCCCTTTCTTGGCAGACTAGTGACAGAAGAATATTAATAGCACAGATTATTTCTAAATACTTGGAAATGCTGAATAATTTAACTAATTCAACTAACACTCCAAAACATGTGGTGGATTTAAAAGAAGCTCTGGAAGTCTACAAAATAGACTACAGTGACAGCTTGAAGAGAGCAAGTGATCTAATTCAGTTGGCAAAGCTTCCGGTAATATTCAAATAATTTCCTTCCTTCTTTGCTTTGGATCAGGAAGTTTGCATGTGTGTGTCTATCTGTGTAAGAGAAATGTGGTTGAGCTAATGGCTTTGGAAGCATGTGCTGATGGGTTATACTAGGAGTAGGGAAATATGGACCAAATTGTTTCTGGGCAATTATGTAGGGATGGATGATGTGATGATTAAAAATGAAAAAATCTATACCTCAAAGTGAGTGGGCACACTACTCTCTCTCTCTTTCTTGCTCAGACAAATACATGCATGTTGTCAGATTTTTGTTAAAGGTGCCATTTTAAAAACCTCATTGCAGTGACAGAGGATCAAATTTTTAGGCGTGTCATAGTATTGGGTGAGGAGGGTTAACTTTTACCTTACCAGCAGTGGAAACGCTACCACTGTTGTAGTGAGGCTTCACAAAGGCCTTCATTAGTGTTTGTGGAAGTTTTTTTTAAAGGCTCATTCCAAGGTGGTGGTGGTGGGGGGGGGGGGGGGAGACAGGCTTTTCACAGGTCTTGGTGTTGGGAATATTGGAGAGAATTAGACCTTCCTTCTCTAGGACCATTTTCTCTAAAAGACGTCTTATGCTTCAGTTAGGCTTTAAAAAGCCTTCATTTGCCCCGAAGAAGAATAAAGGAGGAGTGATTTCTTTTCTCTTTAATCACTGATTACTGTGGTCAAAGATGAGAACCGCAAGGAAGCTAGCTGACTGCCTGGAGAGGGACCTTCTCTCTGCAGGGTGTTTCTGAATAGCCGGCCACAGGTTCCCCATCCCTGGGTTTTAATGTTGCCAGAGTAAAAAGTGGAGATATCTCCTGTCCTTTTAATGGCTGTGTAGAAGAAGGAATTTAAGAGGGAATGTTTCTTATCACACAGCTAGGTAGCAAGCAACACCTGTTGAAATTCTACGCAGTTATTAAAGAGAAAGGAGGCATCTCCCTACTGGCTTTACATACATATGTCATGGGAACTGACAGGAGTTAACCATGTAAGGGCAGTGAAAAAAGAAGTTCTCATGCAAAAAGTCAATCAAGTTCATTTCTTGCACATTTCAGTTTCCATCCTCTGTGCGTGTGTGTGTGCACGCACTGTCATCAGTGACCCATAATTGTCCTGATGCTAGATGCTTTGGCTGAAATGAATGGTGGATTTAGGTTGTGTGCATATGTGTGAATCCACACTACATGCTCATAGATTCTGATTTATAATGTATACATGGAACTCCTTTGTCTATATAAGTTTGAAGCAAGCACATACACATGCTGGCAGAAATGCATTTCTTCATAGGGTAAAGAGGCTAGATAGACTCCTATTGGTGATTTACACCAGGGTGAGAATCAGCTAGCATGTATAATGGTTTGAACATTGGAATATACTCTGGAGGCCAGGGTTTGAATCCTGGCGCAGCCATGTAAACCCACTGAGTGATCTTGGACAAGTCACACTCTGTCAGCCTCATAAGATGGCAATGGTAAATCCTCTCTGAAGAAACTTGCCAAGATAACCCTGGGATAGGTTCAATTTAGGGTCACCATAAGTCAGAAATAAAGGCACAAAACAACAGCAATAAGGATTACAAATGTCACCATAAGCCCTTTTTTATTTAACTGAGATGTAGTTATGTCAGGAAATATGTATTTGGTTATGGAATGCCATTTTTTCAAGCTTGTGGGGTTTTATTGTTGTTCCATATGTATGCACAGGCCACATCAAGTATGCATAATTTCCTACATTTAAATTTTTTTTTTCATTATTTGTCTTTTGGAATAGATGAGTGATTATAAAATCCAGCGCAAGGCTGCATCGGAAATGTATTCGGTCCTACAACAGGTGAAGATAGAAGAGAACAAAAGAAAACGGAGGAGAAGACGACAAAATCCCAGAAACCAGAAGAGACACATACCAAGCTTCATAGGATAACACTGTTTCTCTACAGGGAACATCTTTTAATATATAAATGTATTTATTCATATTTATCAGTTTAAAATAATTATTTATAACAGTCAGTCTTGAAGAATAATTTAAAGTATTTAAATCAACTGAATTGAAGTATTTATAATTCGTGGTAATTTCTAAAAAATAATTTTATTGAATTCTTATTTATTTTCTGATATTTTTTTTAACTGAATCAGTTAGATTCTGTCCAGATTTTATCTGGTCTTTTTTTGTGAATGCAAATACATTTTAAATTAAACCAATTATTTTGCTATTTCTCAAAAGTGCTAGTGTGTCGTTCCTTCCTTCCTGCAACAAGAGTTCATTGCATGATAGATAAATATCATTTGTGTTGCTTTTGGAACAGGGGGTTCTGCTTAGGATATTGTTCAAGCAGGTGTTTATTTATGAATGATTCAAGCAGCTTTAAATCCCTTAAAGCAGGATATAAATCTGCTAAATAAAAATAAAATAAAAACAGCATCTATTTATAGAAGATTTATTATTATTATTATTATTATTATTATTATTATTATTATTATTATTATTATTATTATTATTATTAT
>NC_056526.1:57436190-57506782 GCF_019175285.1 Sceloporus undulatus
ATTCTACTGAAGTCACTCATCCCTATCCAATGGGACTGATGGGACACATGGAGCTCCTGCCTGCATAGGCTTCCATAGTCACTTCAGATAATGTTCTGCACAACCATCCTGTGTCATGAAACACAGAACAAGATTGTGCCATTTCCTCTGTGTGTGTGTGAGAGAGTGTCTTCAAGTCACCTGCTGACATATGGTGATCCCATGGATTTCTTGGGGTTTTCTTAGGCAAGAGGTGGTTTTGCCATTTCCTTCCTTTGAAATATAACCTCAAGTATTGGCAGTGTTCATTGGCAGTGTCCCATCCAAGTACCAAGCAGAGCTGATCCCACTTGGTTTCCAAGACCAGACAGGATTTGGTGTCTTGTAAAAACATATATTTTTATTACATAAGAAAATCAGACGGATTTAACCATCAATTCACATTCATAAATAAATGTAGCCAGGATTTTGGGAAGTGAGGGGGGTTCCAGACTAAGTGCCACCATTATAATGGGCCTCGGGAGCGGTGGCACAGCAGCACACACCATTCATTGTATCTAACGGAAGGGGGGTCAGGACCCCACAGACCCTCCCCTTGGATACGTCCCTGTGCTCAGCATCCTTCTTGAATTGTGGTGCCCAGATCTGAACAGAGTATTCCAGGTGAGGTCTAACCAAAGCAGAACAGAGTGGTACTATTATTTCCCTTGATCTAGACACTGTACTTATATTGATGCAGCCTAGAATTGCATTGGCTTTCTTATCTGCCACAACACATTGCTAATTCACATTTAGCCTATGGTCCACTGCCATCAAGCCAGGGGTTATCCATCCTATATCTGTGCATTGCATTTTTACTGCCCAAGTATAAGCATTTCCCCAAATGAAACATGTTACCTTTTATACTGGCAGCAGCCTAATGGGCTGCAGCCGGGATGCAGCATATAGACAGGGATTATCACATTGTAAGTCACTGCCTAATCACTGAGTGCCAGCATCCTTTGCCCCAGCCATGCTCAGCTGGCCTCTTTTTGAAAATTAAAGCTCCCTGAGGTCGCTAAAATGAATACCCAGATTGTTGGGGGCAATTTGCTTACACTTTGTAAACTGCTTAGGGAGTGTTTAAGTGCACTGATAAGCGGTATAGAAATGTACTTGCTATTGCTATTGCTATTGTTGAGTTTTAAAACAGACCAGGTGAGCACGGCTGGGACATGGAATGCTAGCGCCCAGAGATTCAGGGGCAATTTACAATGCGGTAATCTCCGCCTTCATGCTGCGTCCTGTCTGCAGCTCATTACCGCTTCTGGGTTAAAGCGTAATGCGATAAGGTCACTTGAATTGTTTGCTTAGGTTGTTTTCAAAGTTTGGTGCATCCACTCTCTATGATACATATATGCAGATAACTTCATCTCACAGTTGCCTTCATGTTATGCCATCCAGTCCCAGTGACATATATCAGCCTCCAATAGCCCATGTGGCTGGATGGAAGAATAGATCTCCGGCTTACCTGGTTAGTCCTTAGTTACACTGTACAAAATCATAGAGTCTTGACTCTCTAATGGCATGGTTGTTTCCCCCAACATTTCTTGTTGCTTCTGGCATCTTCTACTTTACTGAACAAATCAAGCCTTTCAGCCAGTATGTGGAATCATGTTTGTCTTCGAATGCCTATTGCTCCTTGTTGCACAAAGGTACTTTAGTTGCTTCTAACTAGTAAAATTGTGGCTTATTTCATGCCCAGCAATGTGTTTGTGTATTTGGTTTCTATGCATTGCATCACACTCCCCCCCCCTAGATTATCTTTAGGGCCATAATTGGTACATGTGTTGTTTGCCTACCCT
Source organism: Sceloporus undulatus (assembly GCF_019175285.1). Classification (NCBI taxonomy): domain Eukaryota; kingdom Metazoa; phylum Chordata; class Lepidosauria; order Squamata; family Phrynosomatidae; genus Sceloporus; species Sceloporus undulatus. The sequence goes on from NC_056526.1 coordinate 57,438,014, forward strand.
GTCTTCTCGCTATGGGTAGCAGATGTCTCAGGAGTATATCAATCTGTATCTTATGAGACAATAACTACACTCTCAACTGTACATTGCTGAACCACATTAGATATGTATGAAACTGTCATGGGAACAAACCATTATTAAGACACATCACAACTCTGTGGTAGAGTACTAACCCTTCTAGTGTAGGATTGGTATGCACATGTGTCACATTTTATAGGGGGATAGCTTTTCATTTGACAGGCTACCAGTCCTCTCTCTGAAAGTGCCCTCTATTGAAAGATATCTTCTATTGAAAGATAAGAAAAGAGAACAGGACTCTGAAATTCCTTATCAAAACTAACACCTGGTCAGAAAACTGAGCAGGCGACAGAGATCACTTGGTCACAGTCTCCCCCACTGCACTGAGATATATTGGCTTTAAATTAAAATTATAGTAATGATTTTCATAAGTACATCTACACTTATCATATACAAATCTGTGCTTTCTTTTGTCCTTTTTGCAGGGGGTGTATTTTTTTAAAATGTGTAAGTGGACCCCCTATGCAAGTATGATATAGGACCAATGATGAACATATTATGTTTGTGGACATTTATGAATTGATATGCACTTTATGCTCTACTGCTTACAACTGTTACCTAGTTAATTTTAATGGAAGAGGCATCTCTTTATATAGGTCTTTCCCTCCCATGGAAGTGAATGAAGAATCCAGTCAATGCAGGAGCATATTAAGATATTCCAAAAAAGATGAGACTGTAACTTTGTGGTTTATTGATATTACTGATGCACAGTAATGCAGCACACCACCAGAGAAGAGATTTTTAAACTGGAAAAAAACCAGGAAAGGAACACAACACTACAGTCAAGGGAGAGGAAAAATTCATCATTGCATGGAATATTCACCAGATTTCTACGGCATTTTTACGTTTCAAAGCAAGTACAATATTCACGCTAGCAAAACTAGTAAGTTTTTCATAGTAGTAATAAAAATATGCAATATCCCCTACAGCAGGAGAGCAGTCTGAAGGGAAGAGAATAAAATGGTTACAAACAAATACAGATTAGCATAAACAGTCCTTTAGATGCATAACCTTCCCTATTCAAAATGCCCCTAAGAGAACATTGCTTTTTCCAATCCCCCGATGGTCCAAAACACACTGCATTAAATAGTCCACCTTAACTGCCCTGGCTCAATGCTAGGGAATCCTGGAAACTGTAGTTTATTGTGGCCCCAGAGCTCTCTGACAGAGAAAGCTAAATGGTCCCAAACTGGATTATTTATGAAGTCTCTTTGGACCTGAAACCCCCATCAAGGAGATGAAGAAAACTTCCACAGAGCTATGTGGAAGTTGCACAGGGTGGCCTTCTTAATTGGTTAGTTTATTTAATTTATATCCTGCCTTTCTTACATCATGGGACACAAGGCAGCTGAAAATATAACTTAAAAGAAAACAAAAAAGCTGAAATATAACACAAAAGTTAAAAAGACTGATGGGTGGGAAGCACTTTCCTGGTGCCGATTCTAGGGTTTAGGAGTGTGCAGCGTCCGTATCTCCCGAACCCTAGAGCTCAGTGACAGCAGCATCATGGGGGCCTCCTGTGTATACGGAAGCTGCCATGATGATGCAAGCGCTGCACAGTGTCTGCACATCACAGCGCCGTGCTTGCGTCATCGGGGCACCATAGTTTTTAGTGGGTTCTTTTTGCTACAGAGGGAGGCAGTGTAGTTTGGCTGGTGCAGCCTCCCTCCGGAGGAAAAACGGGCAGCTCCATCTCGCCCTTTTGGGGCGGTCTGTCAAGCCCCATAGTGATTTTTGGGAACTGTGACACTGAGCAACCAGATGTGCATCTAAATACATATGCACACCTGTATACATAATGCACAAGTTTGGAAATTATTTGTGCACAGTGCACAAATGCAAAGGCATCATAGGTCCAACTTTTCTTTCTTTCTTTCTTTCTTTCTATAAAATTACCAGCAGATGAAGGAAATGCTGTGGGTGTAACATATCTTGATTTGACAAGGTTTCTCGTGATCAATGACTTGGATGAAATAACAGAAGGCACGTTTATCAAATTTGCAGATGACACCAAATTAGAAAGAGTGTCTAATACTCCAGAGGAGAGGAGCAAAATTCAAAATGGCTTATAACATGCATAAATATAGGATGTGGGATTCCTAGCATGTGAAAGGATTCTGGGAATCCTAATAGACCACAAGTTTAACATGAGTGAACAGTGTGGAGCAGCATTTAGAAAGGTCAATGTGATTCTAGACTGCATCAATAGAAGTATAGTGTTTTGATGAGGGACAGTCATAGTACCACTCTGTTCTGCTTTGGTCAGACCTCATCTGGAATGCTGTGTTCAGATCTGGGCACCACAATTCAAGAAGAATGCTGAGAAGCTGGAGTGCGTCCAGAGGATGAAAGGTCTCATCTGGAATACTGCATCCAGTTGGGCACCACAATTCAAAAATGTTGACAAATTGGAGAATGTCTAAAGGAGGGTGACCAAAATGGTGAAAGGTCTGGAAACCATTTTTTATAAGGAGAGACCTAGGGAGCTGGGTATGTTTAGCAAGGACAAGAGATGGTTAAGAGGTGATATGATAGCCCTGTTTAAGTATTTGAAGGAGTGAGGACGGAGGATGGAGCAAGCTTGCTTTCTGCTGCTCCAGAGGCTAGGACCCAGAACAATGAATGCAAGCTACAGGAAAAGAGATTCCACCTCAACATTAGGGGGAACTTCTGACAGTAAGAGCTGTTCAACAGTGGAACACACTCCCTCGGAGAGTGGTGGAGTCTCCTTCTTTGGAGGTTTTTAAACTGAAGCTGGACGGTCAACTTTCCAGGGTGCTTTGGTTGTGAGTTCCTGCATGGCAGGGGATTAGACTGGATGGCCCTTGGAGGTCTCTTGTAACTCTGTGACTCTATTTTTCCACAGAAGTTTGCTTTTGCCTGATCTTACTGGGAAGGGGAGATTTCCACCTCTCCTTTCCTTTCCATCCCTTCACTGAATTAATTGAGTATAAACTAGTTTTGCACCTTGAAGTCCATTTTTCAGCACTGGAAGGGGAAAGGGGGAAAATGGGAGGAGCAAAGAGAAACTGGAGTATTTTAAAAGCAGTGAGGAAAGTGGCATGACAGAGGATTATCAGGACTGTCCCTTCCAAATCAGGACAGTTGGAGGGTATGTAGTCACCATGCCCCAACTGTTTTAGGCCCAGGAGAGGCTTCTTTTCAATTAGGAACAATACCCAGCCATTTTGAAATTACATTTTAAAAAGGTAGGGGGGATGGAAGGCTCAATAGGATGTGGCTCTCTGATATTTTGTTGCGAGCCACTATGTCCCCCACATACCTTGACAGATGCCTACTTCTGCACTAAAGCATATTGACCTAAACCAATGTAACAATATATGGTGAATTGTGCCCTTAATATGAAAGTTGCCCCTACTGATTTTATAGCATCTTCTTCCCACATGACTTTTTCTCTCCAGCAGCTCAAGTGTGCCTGTGGTGTGCCTCAAGCAGCCCACCATGGAGGACTTTCCTCTTTCTCCTAAATGGCAAAGCATGTTCTCCATGTGTAGTTTGAAGCTGCAGGTATGTCCTGGAAAACAACATCACTTTGTATTACAACCAAGTATTTTGGGATGGGGATGCCTCCTTTGATGTATTTCAGACTTTCAGAGGGATTTTCTTGACTCTCATTGCAGAACTCTTTTCAGGTGATGTGTCATCAGCCTATTTCCATATGATGAGTGAGCAGAAAGCAAGGTGGTTTTCAAAGAAATACCTCAGCCTTACATGACACTTTTGCCATCACCAAAAGGAAAGGACTTTGAATCATTCTTCTCAAAGGAAAAAAGAAACAAACACATGCTAATTCTCAGGAAACAAGAGCCACAATTTACAGTGCAAAATTTGCTGTTGATAAGAAATGTGACCACATCTTTCATGGCTGTAACTGAGCTCTTTAGCCGGCAAGAGGAAACAGGAACCCAAAGGCATTCAGTAGACTTTTCACATCAGTTCCATATCTTTAAAAGGATGGAAATTACAAATACGTTGCCCATAATTTATTTATTAATTTGGACTTTTATTTATTCATTTGGACTTATTATTATTATTATTATTATTATTATTATTATTATTATTAAACAACTTTATTTCTAAAGCGCTGTAATTATACACAGCGCTGTACAAAGTCGGTAAAATTAAAGAGAATATAAAAGCCTGCCCAAGATGTACATTCTAAAATAATAACAATTAAAGAGGAATAGATAAAATTACCATATAGAAAAGAAAAAACAAATTAAAAACATCAAATATCAAACAAGTCACATCACATCAAATATTGTCAGACAGCCAGATGACAATCACAAATTCCCTGAGAACGCTTCCCTAAACAATATGGTTTTCAGCTCAGCCTTAAAGCTGGTTAGGGAAGTGATGAGCCGTGCATGCAGAGGAAGAAGGTTCCAGGAATGAGGGGCAGCAAGAGAGAAGGGACGGATCCGGGATGGGGCAGAGGAGATCCTGGGTTGAAAGAGGAGACTTTGGCTACCAGAGCGGAGAGTGCGAGTAGGGATGTAGGGAGAGAGAAGATCGGTTAAATAAAGAGGGGCCAGCCCATGCAGGGCTTTAAAGGTGAGTAGCAAAAGTTTGTATCTGATGCGGAAAGGAAAAGGGAGCCAGTGAAGGGAGGACAACAGAGGGGAGACATGATCATAACGGCGAGCGAGTGAAATAATGCGTGCAGCTGAATGCTGAACAGAAATTAATGGGTGGAGATGAGAGAGGGGAAGCCCTGCCAAGAGAAGGTTACAGTAGTCTAGTCATGAGACCACTAGGGCATGGACCAGTGTCTTTGCAGTAGAAGCTGAGAGATATGGACGGATTTTGGCGATATTGTGGAGAAAAAATCTGCAGACTTTGGCTGTAGTCTGGATCTGAGGGATAAATGACAAAGAGGAGTCAAAGATGAAACCAAGACTGTGGGCTTCCTGAACCGGCTGGATAGAGATGTTATTGACAGAAATAGAAAAGGAGTAGTGAAGGGTGGGCTTAGGAGGGAAAACAAGAAGCTCGGTCTTGGACATATTGAGCTTCAGACACCGATGGTGCATCCAGTGGGAGACAGCTGTTAAACAGGATGACACTTGCTGCTCTAGCTCTGGCGAAAGATTAGGGGTGGAAAGGTACAGTTGGGTATCATCGGCGTACAGATGGTAGGAGAAACCAAAATAACTGATAAGTTTGCCAAGGGAGAGTGTGTATAAAGAGAACAGAAAGGGACCCAAAACAGAGCCCTTAGGAACTCCAACAGATAAGGGGACAGAAGACGAGGTCTGACCACCCGAGACCACTGAAAAAGATCGATCTGACAAGTAAGATGTGAACCAATTGAGAACAAGGCCCGAGAAACCAAGGTCAGAGAGTACATCTATTAGGAGACAGTGGTCCACAGTGTCGAAGGCCACAGACAGATTGAGTAGGACAAGGATAGAATAAAGGCCATTCGCCTTGGCCCGCAAAAGATCATTCGAGATCTTAGTAAGGGCCGTCTCTGTGGAGTGCCGTGGGCAAAAACCAGACTGGAAGGGATCCGGAATGGAGTTGGTTTCAAGAAACTCAAGACAGCGTGAACAGACAACTCGTTCCAACACCTTAGAGAGAAAAGGAAGAAGAGAGATTGGACGATAGCTAGCCAAGGGAGAGGGGTCGAGAGAGGGTTTTTTCAGGATAGGGGAAACTAAGGCATGTTTGAAGACTGAGGGGAAGGAACCCGAAGAGAGAGAGAGAGAGATTAAAGATATAGAGGAGGGAGGGTAACAAAGAGGGGGCTATAGAGATTAGAAGACGAGAAGGAAGTGGGTCAAGAGAGCAGGTGGTGGGTTTGGATGAGTGCAGCATCGAAGAGAGAACTGGGACAAAAGGTGGCTCACAATAAGGATTAAAACTGTCAAAAATAAAAATAATTATAGATAAAAACAGGTGACCAATGATCATAACAAATTTTAAAGTTTTAAAGTAAATTTGAGAAAATGTTCTTACTAAGTTTATTTTTCCGAGAGTGGATCGCATTGTAAAACAAATAAAGGCTAAAAAAAATTCTACATTATATGTCACTTTATGCTGTGCCATCTCCAAACCAATTCACCCGGAAGCTTGGACTGCTATTGCCATCAATCACTAAAAGCAGACGTGTAATATGTATAGGAGCTTATCGCCTCCTGGGCTGGAGCCAGGAAGCGGGATGGAAGAGGGGATTATCGAATGCTAAATTGCCAGCTTCCAACTTTGAAAAAGTGCTGGTGGAGTGCAGCTGGGACCCAGCTTGGATTTGGGCTGATGGCGGGTGGTAGTTAGGCAGTGATTTAGCATGCAATAATCCATGCCTCCATCCTGCATCCCAGCTCCAGCCCATGAAGCTGGAGCTGGTTTTAAAGTTCGTGCGATAAGCTCCATACATTTGGAGGCTAAACTGGAGGAGGATGAGAAGTATTCCTATTGACTGCAGAATATGGTCAAGACTTGACTTTTAGGAGAATAGCCAAAATATCATGGGGTGCAATCTATACAGGACTTACGGTGAAGCTTGTTATTTTGGTTGTTAACTGCCCTCAAGTCAACCCTGACTTATGGTGACCCACTAGGTGACACAGCTCCAAGCCTCCTTTTCCTTCACTGTTCTGCTGAGGTCCTGCAGATCCATGCACATAACCTCTTCTGATCTCTATCCATTTGGCATGTGGTCTTCCTCTCTTTCTACTTCCCTCTACCTATCTAGCATTATTGTGTTTTTAATGAGTCATGCTTTCTCATGATGTGGCCAAAGCACGACAGCCTCAATTTAACAATCTTGGCTCCCAAGATTTCATGCTTGAACTGTTCAAGGACTCATTTGTTTGTCTTTTTGACTGTCCGCTGTATCCTCAGCACTCTTCTTCAGCACCACATCTCAAATGAGTTGATACCCTTTGTATGGTACATGATGTTGTTACCAGTACTCTGAAGACCTCTTTTAAAACATGGAACAGATTCACCACTCTGCTGACATGGAAATGCAAATGTACACTGTTAGGAGTCCTACATGGGAAAGTGGAGGAATGGCCAGCATATGCATGAGCAATAAGCGTATGTGGTTATGCCAGCGTTTTCAAATCTGGGGGACAGGAAAGTGGGTGCAAACCCATGATCCCCTCATATTGTTTCAACATGTGAAGAGATTGAGCTACTAAACAAGATTCTTCAAAGGCATGATACAGCATTCAGCAGAAAAGTTGCTCTAAGTCAGCCACTTTGTCAGATAAGTTCCCTGAAGTTGACTGCTCATTTGCAGTTGACTGCTCTTGTTGTGTGTCAGGGATTACATAACCAGACCACTTGACCTAGGCATCTCTTTGCTTTGTAAGTATCTTTTCTGTTTTAGTCAATGACTTCTCTTGTTTCTTGTAAGGCTGCTGTTTCCCACAACACTAAACCCCTTTCTTGTTCTCAACTATTTTTGCTAGCTTGGGTGGGTGCCTAGTGAATTTCTGCTTCAACTGGTGTAATGGAATGGGCTCAGGGAAGGCAAAACCAAACTACAATAGCCAGGGTTCAATACAGTTATATACCCATGTGAGGCACCATGAACATGCATGCACCAACATGACAAGCCAGGAAAGGAATCCTAGAGAACAGAGAAAATTTAGCAAGCCAGTTCAGAATCAAATGAAAGAGAATTCATTCAGCTCTGAAGTTGTTCCTCAGCTTTGTTGCCATTTGCTTTTGGGGGAAAAAAGATAACCATTAGTCAGCAATAAGACAATGTGATTCATTCATGTGGCTTGGTATTTGACCTGGGGATTGTATATATTTGTATTATTACTATTTCTGTATATCTGTATTACTTTCATTGTTGGAAGCCGCTTTGATTGTTTCTTACAAGTAAATGGGATATAAATAAAAGTTTTATTTATTATTTATTTTTAAGAACCCTTTGCATACTGATCCTGATTAACACTGCCATGTCTTTGAATTTTGTCTAATCCATGTACACAAGTAGTACATGATCCATGTATATGATCAGTTTATTGAAATCTTTGTATGTCATACATATGGGCTCAGCCCTGGAAATTTTATACTGCATGAAACACAACACTTTGAAAGATAAAGGTATGAATTAAATTCTGTATACATATTAAAATATTTGAGATATTGGCTGAAAATCCTATTAGTGTGGTGGCAGAGCATTGAGCTTTCCCAACATACTGCTAATGGAGAGCAAAGGCTGCTCCTTTCCCCAGTTGCGCATAAACTGAACAGCTCCTGGGTGCCAATCACTGGTGGGTGTGATGATGGCATTACACATGCAGGGGCAGCTGGCTTACACTGAACAGTTAGTGAAATGCACTTTGTACAGTCAGTGTACACAATCTTGTAAACAACTGTCAGTGTACGTGTAAGTGGATATTATAGCACCTTTGAGACTAACGAAAAGAGAGAGGTTGACAGCATGAGCTTTCGTAGACTTGAGCCTACTTCCTCAGATGCATGGGGTACTTAAGTCTATGAAAGGCTCAAGTCTGCAAAAGCTCATGCTAACAGCTTCTGTCTTTCAGTTACTCTCAAAGGTGCAACAAAATCTCTTTGCATACTGATTTTCCAGACTAACATATGTCTTTGAAGGGTACAAAACAGTCTGCAAAACAATCAGACTCTCGAGTACCTAATTTTGAACTTTCAGCCTGACCTTTAAATTGAAACTCAGTTACATATCAAAATTTATACTTATCTGAAGTTTTCAATGGTGCTGTATTCTTTATTTAGGTATGAGATATCCAGCTTTGGAGAAGAGGCAAGTATGAGATTCGATCACAGGAAACCCCCCCCCCCCAAAAGAAATCTGAAAAATAATGATATAATAATGTAGGGGCAAGGGCATATTCTTTTCTAATTCCTCTAGTTGTTTAAATTAAATGTTTGGTCAAATAGCCTCTTGAACAGCAGCATACTTGTACTGATGGACATTGATTAAATGCTATAATGGAATACAAAATTCACAAAAAATATTGTATCTATATCTAACTACCTACATATCTCAGTTCACAGACTTTCTTCAGAAACAAGTGCAGAATTGGTTCTTGCAGGATAAATGGATACAGGATAAATTATCTGCAGATTAAATTAAGATGAAGATCAAGGAAAGGGACTTTAACAAAATACAATGGTGTGCATGTTTGCATAAAGAGCCACTGTGGTGTACTGGTTTGAGCACTCTGGAGACCAAGGTTGGAATCCCCATTTGGCTATGGAAAAACACGGGCTGATCTTGGGCAAGTCACACACATTCAGCCCAAGTAAGCCCAGTGATAGGTTCATCTTAGAGTTGTCATAAATCAGAAATGATTTGAAGGGACACCACTACCACCACCACCACCACCACCACCACCACCACCACCACCACCACCACCACCACCATGTTTACATTGTCATGGTTTGGGAAAGAAATATACTTACTGCAGGCAAAAATCCTCAATATACGTAATAATAAGGGTGTTGTAAATCTTATACCAGTCTTTAGCACTAGCAGTGGGACAGTATCTCCCATCATAACTAAGGGTAGGGTAGTAGACTAGTTTGGTACTGCTTTCCAAGAAGTTGCCAGCATTCCTCTTCCCTGCCTTCTGCTGCCTCTCTCTGTGCTTAGAGGTGAGTCAAGCTAACACTGCAGGTGCACAAGAGTGTCAATAAGGACATAGGAACTGGAGTAAACCCCATGCAATTTAGCGGATATGGATAATTTTGGCTTAAGCAATGAGTATCATTGGCAGGATTATGTCCCTGCAGTCTTAAAACACTGTTAATGTTGTTAAAATGTGAAGTCAAAGAGTATTGCTGTGTCTTGTCATTTATTGCTTGTAAGTGTGTACACTGCCCTCTCAAAATGAATCTGTGGCCTATGGCACATTGTGCTGTTGATACGGTAAATTCTCTACATATGAACTGGAATTTCCTGTAAACGTCCTGTGGTCTTACAATACAAAGTGAAACCAAGCCGAAAGCTCTTCACATTTGCAAGTAAGAATAATCATTATGCTTTGACTTCATAGCCCTTGGATTTGAGTCTTTACAAGTCATAGATTTTTTTAAAGGGAAAAAAAGGCTATCCAGCTGAAACTGTGCTGTAAGGCTGGGCATATAGTCAATGGGTGCATCAATGGAAAATGGTTACAGAAATGGTTCAAGATGGTTTGAGTGTATATAAAACACTTTGGGGGGAGTTTGATAGAAGGAGATAGAATGATTGTGGCAGGGGATTTTAATGGAGTATTCCTTCCTAAGAGAGACAGAAGAACAAATAAAAGAATAAAAAATAATCAGGGGAAGTTACCTACTAGTTGTTTCGATATGATAAAAGAGAATGGTCTGGTGGATATTTGGACTTACCTATATAAAGAGAAAGATGGATTTACATATTTCTCTGATGTCTACAAGTCATCTTCAAGGTTAGACATGTTCTTGGCAACAAAAAACCAGCTCCCGTTAATAGAAAAAATGGATATAGCCCCAAGAGAAGTATCCGATCATAACATGATCGAGATGCTATTGAATATAGAAGGGGAAAAGAAAGAATGGATATGGAAACTAAATGAGAATTTGCTAGATGACGACAAAATCGTTAATGAATTGAAGGAAGAAATAAATCTTTGTTTAAAAGAAAATCTTAATGGAGAAGTGAAAGATAGAATAGTATGGGATACGTGTAAGGCTGTAATCAGAGGGTTGCTAATAAAAAAGGCAGCAGAGGTAAAGAAGCAAAAATATGAAAAACAAGACGAAATGAGAGTAGAGATGAGGAAGCTGGAGGATAAAATGCAAAAGAAACCAAATAACAAGGAACTCAAAAATCAATACAAAACCTTAAAAAGTAAGCTTCAAGAGGGTAATATAGAAGAAATGGCAAAAAAGATAAAAATGACTAAACAAAGGTATTTCGAACAAGCGAATAGGACAGGAAGATGGCTAGCTTCTAGACTCAGGAAAGAATCAGAAAAAATAATAATATCGGAAATAATTTATAAAGGGAAAAAATACTAAATCAAAAAGAAATAAAAAAAGCATTCAGTGAATATTATCAAGAGTTATTTAAAGAAAAGGGAGATAAGGCGGAAAAAAGATGTAAAATAAGTCAATATTTAAATAACAAAGAAGGTAGTATTATGAAGCTAAGTGAACATCAGAGAGAAGAATTGGAAAAACCATTTTCAGAGGAAGAAATAGTAGAAGCTATAAGCATGTTAAAACCAGGAAAATCTCCTGGCCCAGATGGGTTCTCGACTAAATTTTACAAGACTTTTAAAAATGAAATTAGAAAAATATTATGCAGTACATTTAATAAAGTGAAAACAGAGGGAAAACCGGAATCTTGGAACTTTGCTAACGTGGTTTTAATACGTAAAGAGGGGAAAGATCGGAAGGAACTGACTAACTATAGGCCAATAGCATTATTGAACCAAGATTATAAGATTTATACATGGATGATAAGTAACAGACTGAAAAAAGTATTAATGGAAATTGTTCACTCTGACCAGAAAGGCTTTCTACCTGGGAGGCAGAAAAGAGACAATATAAGATCCTTGTTAGACATCATTGAATTTTATAATATTCATAATAAGAAATTAGCCCTGTTATTTCTCGACGCCGAAAAGGCGTTCGACAACATTAACTGGCAATTTCTTATAGAAGTTTTAAGGAAAAAGGATGTTGGAAAAAACTTGTTAGCTAATATTGAACAAATTTATAAAACTCAAATAATACAACTGATCGTGAATGGAGAAAAGACAGATAGAATCATAGTGGACAAAGGCACCAGACAAGGGTGCCCTTTATCTCCACTCTTGTTTATAACAGTTTTAGAGATACTGAATAACTCTATAAGAAACAATAATGAAATCGGTGGTACAAGGATTAAAGGGCATGTTCACAAGTTGAGAGCATATGCCGATGATTTGGTCATAATTTTAGAAGACCCAATCAGAGGAATAAATTATCTTTTAAAGGAATTAAATGAATTTGCATTGGTCTCTGGTTTTAAAATAAATAAAACTAAAACGCAGATGATGACAAAAAACTTAAATATTGGGGAAAGAGAAGAATTAACCCTAAGATCGGGTATAGAAATAGAGAAAAAGGTGAAATACTTGGGCATCTGGCTCTCAGATAAGAATCAGAATTTATTTGAGGATAACTATAAAAAAGTATGGAAACAAATAAATAATGATATGATTCGGTGGAACAAATTTGATCTTTCCTTATTTGGAAGGATAACTGCCATCAAAATGAATGTATTACCGAGACTCATGTTTTTATTTATAAATCTGCCAATTATCACAAAAGAATCTATCTTTAAAGAATGGGAGAGTGCAATTTTAAAATTCGTCTGGAGGGGAAAGAGAGCTAGAATACAAGGAATAATCTTGAAAAAGGAAAAAGCTTTAGGGGGATGTGCCTTACCTGACTTAAGATCTTATTTTAGAGCTTGTAGCCTAATTTGGATTCAAGAGTGGGTAATATTAACAAATAAGCGGCTACTTAATTTAGAAGCAGTTAATTTAAAATTCGGCTGGCACGCGTATTTGTGCTATAATAAAGAAATAGAGAATAGGGAATTTAATAAACATTTAGTAAGAAGAGCTTTGTTGCAAACGTGGAAAAGAATCAGACAAAAGTTATATTTTGGTTTACCCCAGTGGATTTCAACCCAGGAAGCCTTTTTTGGAAAGGAGGAGTTAGGGACTGAATGGATAAGATATAAAGATATATTAAAATCAAGTTCAGATGGCAAGATGACAATAAAAGGACACGAAGAACTCCGTAAAATTGGTATTAAGTTAAGTTGGTTTCGGTATATGCAAATAGCACAGAAAGCAAAGGAAGACATGAAAGAAAGAATATATGAAAGGGAACCAAATGAGTTAGATAAATTGTTTTGGGAAATAGATAAAGGCAAGATATCAAAAATTTATAAGTTACTTCTAAATAGAGAATATGAGCAAGAAATAATTACAAATAATATGAATAAATGGGCCCAGGAATTGGGGCACACTATTGCCATAGAAGATTGGGAGAACGCGTGGGAGAAGACTAATAAATTCACGGTATCACAGGACTTGAAAGAAAATTACCTTAAGGATGTAAATCATTGGTATTACACCCCGTATAAGATAGCAAAAATTTACAAGTTGAGCAATAATACTTGTTGGAAATGCCAGAAAAGAATAGGAAATTATTTGCACATGTGGTGGGTATGCCCAAAAGTTAAGAAGTACTGGCAAAAAGTACATAGTAAAATGCAGGAGATATTCAAGGTTAATTTTCCATGCAGGCCAGAACTTTTCCTATTAAACATGACTTCTTTCTTAGGGGGGACTTTGGAACATAGATTCTGGAGAATCTTCTTATACCTAAGTACAGCGGCCAGGATACTCCTGGCAAAAAATTGGAAGAATAAAAATGTACCTAAAATAGATGATTGGTTATATAAAGCAATAGAAATGAAAGATTTAGCCATGTTAAAGACCAGCCATATAACACCTGTGCTTAAAGATCTCCATTGGCTGCCCATCCGCTCAATATAAGGTGTTGGTTATTACCTATAAAGCCCTAAATGGCTTGGGCCCAGGATTCCTGAAGGACCGCCTCTCCCCGTACATTCCGCCTCGCACCCTCAGAACATCTGGGCAGCAACTCCTGAAGATGCCTGGGGCTAAGTTGGCTGTCACAGCCAGAAGATCCTTTTCCACAGCTGCCCCAGCCCTTTGGAATACGCTGCCCACGGAGCTCCGCTCATCTACCACCCTGGCCCAATTTAGGAAGGGTCTCAAAACCTTCCTATTTAATCAGGCATTCCCCGACTAAATATCCTGTGGGCCTCCCTCCTCTCTCGTGGCCGTGAGGTTGGGCTAAGGGGTTTTTTATTGTTTTTAAGGATTGCTGTTTATGTTATATGTGTTTTTAACTTGTATGCTGTTTGCACTTTGGTGCATTTTGTTAGCCGCCCTGATCTTTTGGAAGGGTGGGGTACAAATAAAAATTTTATTTTATTTATTTATTATAAATTAACAATGTTGATTAAGGATAGTAAAAACAAAGGAAAAAAATTAAAAGACTGGGAACCAATAGAAAAGTATTGGTTTAAGAAATGTAACTTAAAGGGAAAATGGATATAGAAGCAGAGAATCGACGTGTAGTTGGAGAATCAATAATTAATAATAATGATTAAATAATATGTATAGATACTATATTCTGTAAAAAGATAACGAGTGTTCTGTTTGTATATTTGTATTTGTGGTTTGATAGATCCTGATGAAATATGTATAGAGGAAAATTTAATAAAGATATGTTTTTAAAAAAACACTTTGGGGGGAGTTTGGAAGGCGTTTCTTTTCTTCTAGTCTGGGTTTCTTTTCTTTTGCTTCCGACCCAGCTACACATCTTTAAGTCATCAAAGAAGGTAATGGGAAGGGGAGGGTTGCCCTATCAGTTCTTGCTGTCCTCTTCAAGATGTGACATATGAACTATCTGATTTGGCTTTTCTTCTCTGCTCTTTCCTCCACAGAACAGATGGACTGAGTTCCTGTTAGGAGCCTTCGTGATGCAGTGGTTATATGCCTGTACTGCAGCCACTCACTCAAAATACAAGGTTGTGAGTTCAAGACCAGAAAAGGGGCGCAAGCTTGACTCAGCCTTGCATTCTTCCGAGGTCGCTAAAATGAGTACCCAGATTGTTGGGGGCAAATTAGCTTACAGTTGTAAACCGCTTAGACGGTATGAAGCAGTATATAAATTAAGCTTGTTTGTTTGTTTGTTTGTTCAGTTCTGGTCACTCTCTGGTCACTTCCCCTTCAAATGTCCCCTTCTGCTCTCAGTACAACCTCAACTCAGTACAACTTCAAGATGTCAGGGAATACTCCCATAGACAACCAGTGGTCAAGATGAGGAGTTCCCAAGTATCATCATTTGTAGTTCTGCAACCGGTTAAAAGGAGCCCTGGTGGCGCAGTGGTTAAATGCCTGTACTGCAGTCATTTACTCAAAACCACAAGGTTGCGAGTTCAAGACCAGCAAAAGGGCCCAAGCTTGACTCAGGCTTGCATCCTTCCAAGGTCGCTAAAATGAGTACCCAGACTGTTGGGGGCAAATTAGCTTACTTGCTGTTCACCGCTATGATATTTGGAATAGCGGTATATAAAAAAAGAAATAATAATAATTATAATTATAATTATAATTATAATTATTATTATTAAGAGTTGTTGCTTCTTCCTAAGTCTTCAGGCTTTTCTTTTTTTTTCTGGTACAGAAATGCAACCAAATGGTGTTCATTGCCCCCAGGCTACTGTTTAGGTGTGCCTCTAGCTGAGATTGAGTGTGGGCATCATTACACATGCAGGCACAGGATACCTTCTTCCAACCAAAAAAGAACTCATGCTGGTGTAACATGATGTTACGTCAGCATGTGTCAGCTATAGGACTCTTGCCATATTATCCCCACTGAACTTTGTTAGTCTGCTGATGGATTCTTTAGGGGAAAAAATAGCTTCAGTTTCCAGACTTAATATTCTCTCTCTCTTTCATCCTTTGGTACCCAGGTGTTCAAGGGAGAAGCTACCCCCACTAAACTCTTTTTGGTCATTTTTCTGTTCAAGAACTGAAGGGCATGGGTTCCCTCTTGCTACCTTTCCTTCTACATACATTAGTCTCTAAGAAGCCCTTGAGATGCCTCCTCCATCCGATGCCAGTATTTATAGTCTCATCATTTTGCAGTACATGTTTACAGAAAATTTTATGGCACTATTGTTATTATTAGGTATTGACCTTTAAAAATACTCTTTCCGGATGTAACTGTAAACCACAATAGACAAATATATTCTTCAGAAGACTATGTAGGATGATATTCATTTCTTCTGTCATAGAGTGTGTATCCGTTTGAGTACCGCTTGTAGCTGACTTTTTTTGACAAACAATGTTTCCATACCTTGTGCCCTGAAGCAGAGGAAACATATGAAAAGGTACAACATCATTAGGCATTCAAGAAGCTTTGGGTAAGACATTTGAGTCTTTGAGACACAAGGATGGATTAAGACTAAAGGAGGTGTACCTGACCTGGTGGGACTGGATTTACCTACTCTCTCATCCTCTTACCTTCCAGCCTCCTAAAAGTTGCTATAGAGGGGACCAGGGGGCTGATGAATGAAGTGAGCTATTGTGTGGGGAAGATTGCACCCAAATCAAGCAGAAGTGACTTTTCTAAGCAGAACCCTTCTAACAATGGAAAGCAGATCTTATATTCCACACACTGAATCATAGTAGGTAGTCAAGATGTACAGAAGGGGGTTAATGTAGCCTCCAGCCCTCAAGTTCTCTTATCCCTCAAAATGTGTTGTTGTTGTTGTTGTTATTATTATTATTCTTTATTTATATAGCGCTGTAGATTTACACATCACTGTACATACAAACAATAAAATAAAGTAAACCTGCCCATGGTGTACAATCTAAGAAATAATAGCATAATACATATAAATAATACATAACAATACAGGATAGGGTACAATAAAGTAAAACAGGCAACAAATTAAAAACGTCAAGTAACCAATAATAGTCACACAGTGCCTGGGAATGTTTCTCTTAACAGGATGGTCTCCAACTCAGTTTTGAAACTGGTTAAAGAAGTGATGAGCCATGTTTGTGGGGGAAGTAGATTCCAGGAGTGAGGGGCAACAAGTGAAAAAGGACGAATCTGGGATGGGGCAGTGGAAATCCTAGGCTGGGACATCAGACCTTTACTACTAGAATGGAGGGTACAAGTGGGAAGATGAGGAGAAAGAAGGTCTGATAAATAAGGAGGGGCCAGCCCATGCAGGGCTTTAAAAGTCAACAGCAGAAGCTTATACTGAACACGGAAGGGGAAGAGGAGCCAGTAAAGGGATGATAATAGAGGAGAAACATGGTCAAAGTGGCGAGTGGATATAATAATGTGTGCAGCTGAATGCTGGACAGAAATTAAAGGACAAAGATGAGAGAGAGTAAGCCCTGCCAGAAGCAGGTTGCAGTAATCTAGCTGTGAGAAGACCAGAGCATAGACCAGAGTCTTGGCAGTAGAGGCCAAAAGAAATGGACGGATTTTAGCAATATTGTAGAGAAAAAATCTACAGGCCTTGGCTGTTGCCTGGATCTGGGAGATACATGACAGAGAAGAGTAAAAAAAGAAACCAAGATTGCAGGCTTCCTGAACCAGTCGAATAGAGATGACGTCAACATAAACTGAAAAAGAGTATTGGAGGGAGGGCTTAGGTGGATTTGTTTTATTTTCCCCCCAGCCAAGATTGGTAGAAAAAAGCCCAAATGACCATAGGAACATGGTAATTTGCATCTCTCTGCCCCCTGCATTGTGCACACACCTTGCAAAATGAAAGGGGGGAAAGGGCCAGTTTTTACCTGTAGAAATAATGCAATTGGCCAAAGAATGGTGGTGCCTCACAAAACTACAAACCCCAGGATTCTATAGGATGGAGCCATGACAATTAAGGTGGTATTAACTGCCATGGCTCCATCGTATAGGATCTTGGGATTTGTAATTTTGTGAGGCACCAGCACCCTTTGGCTAAACACATTGTAAAACTACAAATTCCAGGATTCCATAGGGTGGAAATACTTAAGGTGGTATCAAACTGCATCATTTTTACTATGTACATGCACCCTCTATGGATGGTATCTGTTCTGGTTCCTGCAGTCTGACAGGGGAATGCGGGGAGCTGGAATGGCCCTCATCTGCCCACAAAGTTACCCACCCATTGCACCCTCTGCTTAGCATTCTAGAGCTTGAGCATTATCAGTTGTCCAGCCTCTGCTTAAGTACCTGCAATGAAAGTGACTGGTGCAGAATAAAGTGAAAGTGTTACTTTCCACAGCTGGGAAGCAATGCTTCTATAAATGCAAATGAAAATCTCTTTAGTTTTTTTTTTAACTTAATTTCACTGACTCATGTCCAGTCACTTTTTTAGAGATCACTCTGCCTGACTTTCAAGCCAGAACTAAACCAGTGCTGCTGAACTGGGCAGAGAAGGCAGAGCTCTGAATCTGTTTCATTGCACATCTTCACATCTATTGGTTACTGTTAAACCTACTATTTAACAGTATTAAAATACCATTGCTCTTTTTAAAAAAATACAGTAGGCTCTTGGTATTTTCTGGGGTTTGATTCCAGAATCCACCAAGGATACCAAACTCCATGGATGCTCAAGTCTTGTTATTTACAGTGGCACAGTAAAAATGGTGTACCTTATATAAAATGGCAAAATCAAGGCTTGCTTTCTGGATTATTATTTATTTTATTTGTTAATATTTTCAAGTCATGGATGGTTGAAACCATGGATACAGAATCTGTGGTTATGGAGGGCTGTCTGTACTTTGGGGAGGCCATATTGAATCATAATGAAGCCAATTTCAGCCAACATTCAGTGGGCCCTGGATATCCGTTGGGGTTTGGTTCCAGGACCCACTATAGATACCAAAATACATGGGTGCTCCAATCCCATGATATACAATGCCATAGCAAAAATGGTATCCCTTATATAAAATGGTAAAATCAATGTTTAAATTTTAAATTTTATTTATTTTAAACATATTTTTAAGATATGGATTGTAGAATCCGTGAACAAAGAATCAGTGGATACAGAGGGCCGACTGAATAGTAGATTTTTAATATAGGTGTACCTTGTCTGATAAGCAAATAAACACTTTTCCATGGTGGCATATAACTATAAAATGAACAATGAGTTGAAAGCCAAATAAAATGACAACAAAACCAACATCAAAAGTGGCACAAGCAATTGTTTCATGATGAGAATTTATTTGAGGAACTGAGTAGTGGTTTGAGTGTTGGACTACGGTTTTGGAGATTAGGGTTCAAATCCCTGTTCAAGCATAAAAAACCTAATTAGATGACCTTGGGCAAGTCATACTCTCTCAGCCTTAGAGAATGGCAATGGCAAACCCACTCTGATGAAATTTACTAAGAGAACTCTATGACAGGTTTGCCTTAGGGTCACCATAAGTAAAAAAGTGACTTAAGGAGTTTATCACATGGAGACAAATCCTGTGCAGAAACAGGATTTTAAAATCTGCTAAACATTCGCAAATGCAGGTTGTTTTTTATATGCTCTGGAGGAAAGAGAAATAACGTGAAAATAATCTGTAGGGAAACCCAACAAAACCCACTCCTTCCTACTTTTGGAATTTCTTGAAAGTGAAAAGGAGCAGGCTTTGTTGGCTTTCTGTTCAGGTTATTTTCTTGTCATTTCTCTTTCAAGCAAATGGCATCTGAAAAACAACTTGCATTTGCGGATTTTTTTTCCTATTTTCTGTTTGAAAGTGGATTGTTTTTACTTTAAATCTAGTTTGTGGATGGGATTTGTCCTTAGAGGCAGACGACATATATAACTGTATGGCAGGTTTTGGCTCTCAAATTAGCCTTCTCCAACCTAGTGTTCTTCAGATATGGTCAAGACTTCTCATCACCCCTAGCCAGCCTTTCAAATGGTGCCATTAGTCAAAGAGCAGGAAAAGGATGGCTCTTTAAAGGGACAGTCCCTTGATCTGGATATCTTTCCATACAAAAGAAAAGATAGCTGGCACTTGCTTATTTACCCAGGTGAATATTTTCAGCACATCAGCCCACATCCCCAAGGTGACGATTATCACACTGTTGTGAAAATTCCCCCTCAGACTTTCTGAGTAGGTGTTAATTTCTGCAGAAAAGCACATGAACAGCTGGGGGGGGGGGCATGCTCAGCCTTTGCAAAGGTGAGGAAGAGAGCAAGATGGCCAGCGAAGGGATCAACTTGGCATAATGTGCAGGAGGGGCCCCCAAGGTAGGCAGGCTGGCCTGTACTCAGAAAAATAGTTTACTTGGTCATGCTGACTGGGAGAATCTGGGAGTTGTAGTCCAAAAAGAACTTTCCCTGACCTCTTATGGTGAAATTGCAATGTGAGAGAAAGACTACTAGCTGCCAGTATTGCTTCTGGTATGAATTTAGGATGCGGGTGATGACATTTAAAGCCCTAGATAGCTTAGGACCACACGGCTTGAAGGAATCTTTCTTTTTTTCTTTAACTGGAGAGCAAGTGTGGTGCAATGGTTTAAGTGCTGGGTTATGACTTTGAATATCAGGATTCAAATACCTGTTTGGCCATGGAAAGCTACTGGGTGACCTTGGGCATGTCGCAGTCTCTCAAATTCAGATGGCAATGGCAACCTTCCTCTGAAGAAAATTGCCAGGAAAACCCTATGATAGGGTTCCCTATGATGGAAAAAACCAAAAGGGCCATCCAGTACAACCCTCCTGCCATGTAGGAACTCACAGTTAAAGTATCCCTGACAGATGGCCATCCCGCCTCCATTTAAAAACCTCCAAAGAAGGAGACTCACAACTCTCTGAGGGAGTGTGTTCCACTGTTGAACAGCATTTGATCTATGGAAAAGAGGTATACAAATAAAATTTATTATTATTATTATTATTATTATTATTATTATTCACTATCAGGAAGTTCTTCCTAATGTTGAGGTGGTATCTCTTTTCTTGGAGCTGACATCCATTGTTCTGTGCCCTATTCTCCGGAGCAGCAGAAAACAAGTCCTCAGTATGACATCCCTTCAAATGTTCAAACAGGGCTATCATATCACCTCTTAACCTTCTCTTCTCCAGGCTAAACATCCCCAGCTCCCTAAGTCATTCCTCATAGGGCATGGTTTCCAGGCCCTTTACTGTTTTAGTCACCCTTCTAAACATCCTTTTTGAATTGTGGTGGCCAGAACTGGACACAGTATTCCCGGTGAGGTTTGACCAAAGCAGAATAGAGTGGCACTATTAGTTCCTTTGATCTAGACACTATACTTCTATTGATACAGCCTAGAATTGCATTGGCCTTTTTAGCATCACACTGTTCACTCATGTTCAATTTGTTGTCTATGAGGATGCCTAGACCCCTTTCACATGTAGTTTCATTAGGCCATGTGTCCCTCATCCTATATCTATGTGTTTTGTTTTGGTTTTGGCCCTAACAGCAGTACCTTACATATCTTGATGTTGAGATTCACTTTGTCAGCTTTGGCACAGTTTTCTAATCTATTTAGGTCAGTTTGATTTTTCATCCTGTCTTCTAGGGTATTAGCTATTCCTCCTAATTTGGTGTCATCTGCAAATTTGATAAGCATGCCTCCTATTCTTTCATCCGAGTCACTGATAAAGATGTTGAATAGCACTGGGCCCAGGAGAGATCCCAGGATCCCACTGGTCACTTCTGTCCAGGATGAAAAGGAGCTATTATTGAGCACCCTTTGAGTTTGGCCAGTTAACCAATTACAAATCCACCTAACAGTTGTATTATCTAGCCCACATTTTGCTAGCTTGTTTCAAGAATATCATGTGGGGACCTTGTCAAAGGCTTTACAGAAATCAAGATATGCTATGTTTACCACATTCCCTTCTTCTGCTGATAATTTTATTTTTTAAAAAAGGTAAAGTAAAGTAAAGTAAAGTAAAGTAAAAGAAAGAAATCAGATTAATCTGGGAAGACTTGTTTCTCAGAAACTTATGTTGACTTTTTGTGATTATGGCATTTTCTTCTAAATGTTGACAAATTATCTGTTTAATGATCTGCTCTAGAATCATTCCTAGTATTGATGTCAGACTAATTGGGCAATAATTGTTGGGATTCTCTCTTTTTTCCTTTGTCGAAGATGGAGACAATGATTTTCCTCTTCCAGTCTGCTGGGACTTCTCCTGTTCTCCAAGAGTTCTCAACGATTATTGTGAAGTCGAAGGCTTTCATGGCCAGCATGCATAATTTTTTGTGGGTTTTTCAGGCTATTTGGTCATGTTCTAGAAGAGTTTCTCCCTGACGTTTCACCAGCATCTGTGGCTGGCATCTTCAGAGAATGTCTGCCTGGAAAGGACTTGGTTATATATATTGTGTAATCTGGAAAGGCAGGAGAGATTTGCATGTATATTGTTTTGTTGCTAATGGCTAGCCTCAGGGTGGGAGGATCTGCAAAAGAGGATTAATGTCTGCTTGATAGTGCTCATTGTCTGCTGGGAGATTTCTCATTTGCATTTATTGAGTCTTTATCTTGCTATTTTTCAGGACTGGTAGCCAAACCTTGGCCCTTTCCAGAAGGGCACCCTAGTACATACTCTGTACGTACTAGGGTTGCCCAGGGACATCTCTTTCAGATGCCCCCAACCCTAGTACGTTCACAGTATGTACAAAATGGCGGCGCTCATTCTATATGGGTGCCGTCATTAGGACATCACTGCTGCACCGCCTCCAAATGGAGCAGCGCAGACGTGACATCCTGGCACTGTGGGAGGGCGCCTGTGGTGCCCTTTCCACAGCGCAGGAAGGAGCTCCGAAATGGAGCTCCTTCCTTCATTTGTGTTGCTGGCGCAGCCTTTACACATACTTAGGCTTGAAGCCCTAAGGATACCCCTTTCCAAGCCGCGGGAAGCGCCCTTTTGCCGCTTTCCATGGCCTGGAAAAGCAGCGGATTGGGGCCTCAGGGCTGCCGCTGAGGCCCCGATCCGCCGGGGAAAGGGGTGGGTACAGGCCACCCCAAAGGGGTGGTCTGTAACGTGCCCTTGTTTACTTTAAGGGTTTCCTCTTTTCTGTTGAAATTGTCCAGGTGTTTGTGGGTTTCAATGGCTTCCTGTGCATCCTGACAATGAAATTCTGAACCAAGCCAACCACTACCATGTCTCTCCCCCTCCCCCTCCCCCAAATTTCATAGAAATCCTGCACCCCTAATCCCAAAGAATGTGGAGGGCCCACTGTAAGGACTTTATCACACAGTTTAAAAAACCGAATTACCGCTACTAAACTAAATAGCCCACTGGGTTATTGGTTGCTGATGGTTTCCATGTCATTGAGATGGTATATATCCTCCACATTTTAGTCTAAATTTTAAAGGTGCTACCCACTTTGCCAAACCTATTTTGGGGATAGGGTTTAGTACCTTGGATATCTCGCTTAAAGTTCAAACTAAAGCCTGGAGCAAATTCATTGCATTTGTGAGATGGAAGCTGCCAGATGCCACAGCCCTGTGTTCTGCAGGGGGCTTAGCCCTTGTTTTTGATTCTTTCCCAGGCAGGCAATAAAAATGAAGAGAATATGAAGACCCAAGTGGAAGTGGAGAGGCACTGGACACACATTCTTACTGGCTGGTCTTCATATTAGAGGAATCAAAATTTGTACAGAGCTTGTCTATATTTTTCTTATCTCCAGCTGATCCTTTTTAATAAGAAATGAAACATCATACTAACTTGTACCGTGTGACTTTGCAGTCTCAAAGCAAAATGTTTCCTGGAACAGTGCCCCTCCAAAGGAAAAATAACCAAATGATGGCTTTCTGAGTCTCCTTATTATGTGTACTGTAATTAGTCATATGTTGCAACCACATTGGCCACTGAAGCCATGCAACTTATGCCATGAACTGATGATGCACTGTCTCCCCACCCATTGCCCTGCACGTCCGGTGTTTCCACTTAATATTGTCAACCATCCTAGCAAGATCACTTCTTTAAGAAGCATAGGGGCTTTCTAGACGGCCCTTTGGGACGTCCGGAGGACGTCCCATTTTAAAAAAGGGGCGTCTCTTTTAGACGCCCCTGGGCCTATTACGGACTCCGTCCGTACAAGATGGCGGCGCCCTTTCTACATGGGCGCCGCCATCTTTGCGTATCGGACGCTTAGCGTCCAGACGCGTCGCGCCGCTGCTGACGTAGCGAGCGCGCCCCTGGCGCCTCGCTACGTCGCAAACGCGACGCCAAAAGAAGCTCCATTTTGGAGCTTCTTTTTTCGGTCCGCGCGGGAGTCGGGCCGTTTGAAGGCTCCGGCTCCCCCGCGGACCTTCTGGCGGCGGCGCCAGACCGCTGCAAAGCGGCGGTCTGTACCCCGCCATAGTGAGTACATTACGCTAGGGCTTACAAGGATTCAGTTCCAAGATCTCCAGATTTATCCTTGAGAAGTGGAATTTTGAGAATGTTCTGGCATGTACTCAGAATGCCTTTTCACTATTGCTGAGCCACTTTTGGCCTGCTCTTGCAAATGTGAGAATAGGAGTTAGAACCTCCATTGTTTCAGAAAGCATTAGTTCCAGATTTAACTCTGACTTCTCTTTTAAAAGAAATTGAGAGTGACAACAACACTATCCAAGAAAACCTGGAAGGGATTCTCCCCCTCCCAAGGCAATCCCCAAATAGGACAAAGCTACCGACTTGAGCCCAACAGGATCAGCCCCCTGTGGCTTAAACATCCCTACTGAGCAAAACAGATAAGGAAACAACTGTCAGCACCCATCAGATCTTTGTAGCACTGTTTATCTTTTGTTTTGAATCTGGGGATCAAATGGCAAAACTTTACTGCAGTACTCTTACACTTTGTCGTCCATTATCATCAAGTTGGCTTCAACTAATGGCAGCCCTATAAATGAGCCTATTAACATTGTCATCAGCAGCTCAGCTGCAGATTCAGGGCTGTGGCTTCCTTCATTGACTCTATACACCTGTAATGCATTCTTCCTCTTTACCTACTGTCTCCCATTTTACCAATAGTTATTGTCTAATCTAATGAGGCATGTTGTCTCATGATATATCCAAAATATGATAATCTCAGTTTAATCATGTTGGATTGTAAGAAGATGTCAAACTTGATATGCTCTAAATTCATTTGTCTTTTTTTTTTTTTTTGTAGTCTATGGTATCCATAGGACTCTCCTTCAGTACCACATTTCAAAGGAATTGTTGTGTTGCTGTTTTGCTTCTTATTGAAATATCTGCACTGGACTTGTGAAAAGCCAAACACCACCCTAGCAAGTTGGACTCCAAAGTTTCAAGTTCCACATGTTACCAAGCCATCCTCACCAAACCTTGCTGGGGAGTATGTTGTGAATCCCTGACCCATGCCCCTCAACAGTTTAGTAAATTGAGGTGTTTCTAGATTGTGCTGTTAAAATGGTCTCCAAATACTCCATTCACTGAAGTCTACTGAGGCTCTAAATGATGTCATCTTCAGTTTGCAGACTTTTCCACAGAATACACAGATTTTCTTCAGAAAATTCATTAAGGAATAAAAATATGGAGTAGTTGTATTTTTAAAGTTATGTGTAATCTGAAATTGATTCTATTCCTATCACAGAACTGGAAGTCCTTTAGAACAAAAGCATGTCTTTTCTGTCTAGATTAGATTCTAGTTTGTTCACCCACATCTAACCTACTGCTGATTTGTGGATGAAATTTCAAAAGTGTCCCTGGACTCTGGTGGAGAAGAAGCAACGATGAGTTCCACACCATAGAGACGAAAACAAATTGCATACCTTCCAACATTTCACAGATGAAAATGAACATGAGTCGCCAAACAACGTCAGAGTGTAGTCAAGATGGCAAAAATGATTATGAGGAAGAACAGACAACCTAGGAGAGGCTGCAGAAGTTCACATTTGCCTAGGTATACTGGAAAGGGCAAAATTTTGCCCTGCCTCCTCTCTTCTTAATTGACTTAATTGTGGGCAAACTACTTTTACCCTTTGAACTCAGTACAGTATACACTTATTAAATTAAGCTGAAGATGGAGGGGGAAAAGCAGGAGCAGAAGAGAGAACCTAGGACATTTTAAAAGCAGCTGAAAAAGTGGGATAAAAATGTATTAAACAGGAGTGTCCCTGACAAAAATGGAAGAGCTAGAGGGCATGAAATTATAGGTCTCTGGATCATCTCTATCTGTGCTTTCTGTAGATATTAAAGAACAGGGGTTAAAGAATCTAAATAGAAATATATTAGCCAAAAGCCATGACATCAAGCAGTGATCCCCTAGCGGGATCCCCACTTCAGGAAAGATTCAAACAACCAGAAAATGCTACCCACAAACCACAACACAACCAGGTGGGCTACAAAGGCATCATGGTCTGTACTAATGATTCTGCATCTACAGTCTACTAGATGTTGTGGATATCAACTCCAAGAATCCTTCTGGGACCTGAAATCCAAACCATTTCAAGGTTGAGAACCAGTGGTTGATGATACAATACTTGATAGTACAGCAGAACCAACAGGATCCCCAGCATAGCTTGTTTATCAGTGTGACCAAGGCTGTCTCAGGACATTTTCACACAGAGGAAATTGGAAGATTATCCCAGGGACAATGAGGAGTCAATCATGGGGTTAAACATCATTTCGCATGAGATTATCAGACCAACAGTGAACGCAATCTGCAGTCATTCATGGGTTTAACGTTAATATGCATGAACTTTTCAAACAAGATCAAAAGGAATCCAGTACCGATCTGAACGCAATGGGAAGTCAAGCCAATAATGAGTAAATTCGGTAGATTATCAAAGTTACAAGTCCTGTTGCAATGTGAATTTGTACTCAATTCGCATGTGGCTTGTTGTGAAACATGTTTCTGGATCACCCCTGGATTCCCTTCGACGCTCCTCCTCCTCTTCCTTCCCCCTCCCTTCTGGCTGAGAGTGTGACTTTTGTGGGGAAGAAGGCCTCTGAGGGAGTGCTGAGGATCAGGAGTCTGGCTCACCCACCTGGACTCTTCTGAGGGCAGCAACGGCAGTGGCAGCACTATCATCAGCCCTTCCCCCAGACCTCCCCAAGGGCGGTGGCATTCCTACTCAGGGCCGGCAAAAGCCTCCTGGTCACCATTACTGCGTCCTCCTCCACCCCAGCAGCTCCCAGCTCCCACAGTCTCAGCAGTGCGTCCAGCTGAGTGGCTACAGCGAAAAGGACCTCCTCGGTTGTGCTGACACTCCACTCGCCTCCAAGGCCTCTTGGGCTAACTGTGCAGCCAAGGGAGACACTGCACCAGAGGACCCCCGAGCAGTGCAGCGAACCATGCCCACATCACCTGGTTCCCCTTCTCGGCCTTGCTGCCGACTGTCTCCACACACAATCACACTACATTCTCTCATCTGGAGAGAGGAGGAGGAGGAGGAGGAGGGGACAGAGGAGGTCACAGGAGTGCACTGGCCAAGCTCCCCACCGCCGTGGACATGAGTTTGTCTTTTGGAGCCCCAAGACTGCCACCCTTCCCTCCCTGAAGCAAGTGGGGAGGGGGCTTGTGACATGACAGCTGGCGCTCATGCAGAAAACGTATGTTGCCAGCTGGTAATGGGAATTTGTCCTCCTTCATTGGATGGCCAGCTGTGCACTGGGCTCACTTTAATGGGGTTTTAAATTCTTGTTGTGCCTGTGTGTGATAATCACTCACTAATGGACTTGCTTTTCTGGGATGGCAGCACTTTAACCATTTTTGGGATGGGAGCACATAAGTTGCTGTGTGAAAGAGTCTTCAGTCCTGAAATCAAGATACAGACCAGAGAGAAATGTGTGTATATAATAAATTCAAACCAGAAATTATAAAAAACAGAGGAGAAGTGATTCATTATTTATCAAATAGTCTCATGGGTTTTTTGGTTTAATTCCTCCTTTTTAATTACATCCAGCTGCATCAGCTCTCAGTCTACTGGGTATTATGAATGTTTGAGGTCTTAATTAATACGTCTAAGCTAACAGTTTAAAACTGTATGTTCTATGTACAATCTGTACAAAGATGCATATCTGTGTAGTGTCCAAACTTCAATGCAAGTGATTAAAAATGATATAAAAACCATAATCACAATGGGAAAAAGCATTACTGAAATTATATTTGTAACCATCAATAATGGGTACATTGTCTTATCAATGTAAGGAAACAATTTTCTTTTCTCTAATAATTAAAATTCACCATTCACATTTCTGAAATAAATAAAAATGTTTTCAGAAACTTTACTTGTCATACTTTTGAAATAACTTTACTAAAAATGAAAGTTAAAGTATAATCAGCAAGAGTCTGCAAGAGAAAGTTTGCAAGAGAAAGGGGGAAAGAAGGAACACAGGTTGTTTAAACTGTGTTTTTACAGATAAGGATGAAATTTAAATTTAAACAGGTGTTGCTTCAGCTTTACTACCACATTGTCATGCTCAGTGTGGAGAGCGCTGTTAATTGCTCTTGTATATATTTTAATCACACCGTTTGTTGTGTTAAATGTAGATAAATGAGAGAATGTGCATCTATGTGGAGGCATTAAATTACATAGCATTTTCAACATCATCACATATGAAAAATGTTGACAAGTTTTGGAGGCTTCTGTGAAAGAATATATTGAATAAATCTGTCGCATAAAGTGAGAAATATTCCAAATATACTCAGGCACAGTATTCAATCTGCATTAACCTTTTATCTTATTTTAGTACAAGACCCATTTCTAGTGCTATTCCAGCATTCTGTTATTGTGTGAGGCCTAGCTGTGTATTGCTAACTCTACCGGATCTCTAGAGTTGAGTAGGAGGGCTGAATCCATTGCATCATTTTGTGGTCTTTCTTGACTGTGGCAAATCCTTGTCAGTCATCATTGAAGATGATCATCCTGTTAGCAGACTGAGGTGACTAACCGAGGCCACAGATACAAGGTGGAGGGCAGCAGCAGCACTTTCCAAGCTATTCCTCACAAACTCTCCACCCACAGTCCTCTATCAAACTAGTTTTAGTCTATCCATCTGTAATGTGGCCTTCCTCTTTTCCTGCTGTCTTCCACCTTATCAAAACTTATTGTCTTTTCTAGTGAGCCATGTCTTTCCATGATACGTTAAAAGTACAACAGTCTTTGGCCGGTTAGAAACCGGCGTTTGGGATGTCCGGAGGACGTCCCATTTTAAAAAAGGTGTGTCTCTTCTAGACGCCCCTGGGCCTAATATGGACTCCGTCCGTACAAGATGGCGCCGGCCCTTCTACATGGCCGGCGCCATCTTTGCGTATCAGACGCTGAGCGTCCGTACACGTCGCGTCCTTTGTGACGTAGCGAGTGCGCCCCTGGCGCCTCGCTACGTCGCAAATGCGACTCTAAAAGAAGCTCCATTTTGGAGCTTCTTTTTCAGTCTGCACGGGAGCTGCGCCGTGTGGAGGCTCCGGCTCCCCCGCGGACTAACCGGTGGTGGCGGTTTGTATCCTGCCTTAGTTTAGTTATCTTAGGCCCAATTTAATTGGGCCTTTGTGCCACCCCAGTCATGTGCTAGGGGTTGGCTGAGGACGCACCATCCATACCAGTCTCACCCCTAGCATGTGACGGGGGCGTCAAAATGGCGGCACCCTGTTCACATGGGCACCACCATTTTTATACGATGGATGCATAGCGTCCGCACATCCCATCGTGCTTGTGATGTCCCAAGTGTGCCATTTCCACACTCGGGCGTCACAAGCAGATGCAAAAAGAACCTGCTTTTTGCAGGTTCTTTTTCCGCCGCTGGGAAGCATTGTCGTTTGGCAGCTGAGGCTTCCCACTGGCAGAAATGGAGGCGGCGGCAGACTACCCTTTTTGGGCGGTCTGTATCCCACCTTGGTTTCTAGGGCGAGTTCAGGCTTGATTTGCTCAAGGATCCATTTACAGTCAGCCCACGGTATCTGTGGGGGATCCATTCTCCTCCCCCACCCAGATTCCAAAATATGTGGGTACTCAAGCCCATGATGTCCCCAATGGTGGTGTATGCACATGGCTGTGCCACAATTAGGGACAGCCCCCATTGTCCTGTGGTGGTGTGTGCATGTGCCTGTGCCACCTTTGGGCACGATGGAATGTGGTCACGGGCATGGGCTAACATGGAACAACAGGGGCTGTCCCTAATGGCAGTGCATCCATGGGTACATGCAGCTATTGGGGACAATGTGAGCTTGCTGTCCATGGATGCTTGAATCTGTGGATGGCAAGTCTGCAGATACCGAGGGCTGATTGTATTTGTAATTTTAGCAATCCATGTATCTGTAGAAGTCTTCCTCAGTACCACATTTCAAATGAGTTGATTTTCTTTCTGTCAGCTTTCTTTACTGTCCAGCTTTCACAACCATACATAGAAATGGGAAATATAATGGTACAGACCATTCTAACTTTAATATTCAATGATACATCTTGAGGATCTTGTCTCATTCCTTCCTAGCTGCCCTTCCAAATCTGAGTCTTCTTCTAATTTCTTGATTGCAGTCTCCATTCTGATTAAGGACTGAACCAATGTGTGGAAAATCTATTTCAGTGTCTTTATCATCTACTTTAATGTTTGTGGTCATTATTTTTGTTTTCTTATTGTTCCTCTGCACTTTCTTCTATGAAGAAGTACCTCTTCTGTATTGGACAATATATTTTCTAATATCAGTCTAAATTTACTAAGTGAGGTGTTGTGATTGGTAGTGCATATCAAGCTTGGAAAAACTGAGTTTTTGGTCTGCAGCTCCCAGAATCCCCCAGCTAGCATGGTCACTGTAACTTTTCCAAGTTTGGTCATTGGCTTTAAAATTTCCTTCTACACCCTCCTTTAACCAAGCATAATCTTTGCATGATAGTAGGAGATTTATCTGAGCAGATACAATATGTAAAAATATCTAAGAAAATGACCAAAATGTTCATGTCTGACAGAAGAGGGAGTTTGAAGTGATGTATGAAGTGACTCATCACTGTTTGGGTTGGATTAAAAGTCAGTAAATTTGACCCAGTTTCATTAGATTGTGGATTGCGGTTGAACAGCTGCAAAAATAGTGGCTGTGACATTATTAGCACTTAAAAAAACCTGTATAATATTTTTTTTGTGTGAGCTCCACCAGAAGACATTATGACATTTGCATTATACTTATTGAGAGGCAGCAGCCTTTAAGATAACTCAACACTTCGAATCAAACATTGTGTATCTTTTGTCTATTAAATAACTCAGGACATAGTTTATTTATATTATGATTGTAATCTGGGTATGTGTCAAGATAAAAATGTAGTTGCACTGAGGTGTTTGGCAAGCATATGTACTCCTTATATTAAGAGAAATGTATACTAGCCCTGCCTGCTCCATGATTGCTTTCCTCACAGAAAAGTGACATGTCATGTAAGTCTCAAAACACACCAAAATTAAGCTTCTGGGTTACATGGACAGCCTACATAGATGCAATAGTCACATCACCTTCACATGATAGCACCAACAGAGCTGGGAGTGAGTTTTCATGTTCCTCTTCTCTGATGTGCAGTTTATCAACTGACTGAAATCTGAATATAGTTCTTATTTTATGAATTTTGAATTCTGGATAGTGGAAAGTTACTTCTTAAAAGTACTGTGGTGCTGCTGCTTGCTATAAACCTGAATCTCATTGTTAGTTCCAATAAGAGTAAACTCATTAAATCAATGAGATTTACTTGTGTGTTGATTCATCAGGAGCCCTGGCAGTGCAGTGGTTAAATGCTGGTATTGCAGCCACAACGCTATGAGTTCAGTCACACAGGGCTCTGGGTTGACTGAGCCTTCCATCCTTTTGTAGGTTGGTAAAATGAGTACCCAGCTTGTTGGGGGCAATTGGCATAGTAAACCCCTTAGTGCTTACTTTGCTATGAAGCATTATAGAAATTTAAAGTGCTATTGCTATTGCCTTGGTGCTGCCTGTTTGGATTCAGGCTATAGTGCTTAAAAGGTAATCCACTTCCATTTGAAAAGTAACTCATTGTGTTGCTGGTTGTTGTGTTTGATGCTTTTAAACATTTTCTGTTACTTTTTGACAGTCAGGGGAAGAACCCATCAGAACTGACAAGAGAATAGCATAAAGTTCGATTCACATGAAGATGCTTCTAAAAGTGCTGCTTAAATGTAACTTTTAAAAGGTTAATTGTAACTTCATTCTCATTCATTGTTACTTTTGAAGTGTAACATAGTTTTCTTAATCTTGCTGAATTACTTGCATCTCTGTGATTTGGAAGTGATATATATCTCATTTATATTCTCTGGTATCAACAAAGTGGTTATAGCAAGAAGGTTTAACAGTATTGAAAGCTGATTTTCATAGGTCTGTTATTGTTCATTTCAGACAGTTTTGTCTACTCTGGCTGGCAACGTCTCTTCAAGATCTTAGCCAGAGTTTTTTTCCCCATCAACTGTATCTGATTCTTTTAACTGAGATGCCAAAGATGGAACCAAAAGGGCTTGACAGACCACCCCAAAAGGGCGGGCTGGAGGTGCCTGTTTTTGCTACTGAGGGACGTCGCAGCATCCAAACCGCATGGCCTGCCTCTGCACCAAAAAGAACTCACTAAAAGCGGGTTCTTTTTGGTGCATGTGGCAGATGCCATGAGTGTGCTATTGGCGCACTGTCACGCTTTGATGATGCAAGTGCTGCACTGTGATGTGCAGATGCTGTGCCATGCTTTTGTCATCATGGCGGCCCCCATGTGGATGGGGCTGCGCCATGACGGTGCTGCCACAGCATGGTAGCACTAGGGACCTGTGGTCGCTCTGAAATCTTGAGCCCTAAATTCAGCCCCAGACTGCCGCTTTCTGGCATTCTGTACCAGGCCAAAAGACTTTCTGTGTGTAACGCACATTTTCTACATCTACGACAAGCTGATTCTAAACTGTTTTCCATGCAAGTGAGATGTTATTCCACCTCCTGTCTTTTGTTTCCATGCCTCCTCTTCCACACAGGAAGGGGAAGGGTTGTCAAATGCCAAATGACTTGACCAGCTTAGGGTCGTTGACTTTCTGATCAACCTTAGATTGGAAAATATCTTGGGATGGCCTTTCTTCTGGTTTTCATATGTGGCAATATTTATTGCAATCTCAACTACCCATCTGACCTTTGATCCTTCAAATTACAGTACCTCTAAATCTATTTTTTCTACATCTATTTCCAAAACTTTTCATCTACTTGCTATTCCTGTACTCCTGTCTCAGTGACATCTCTTGGATGTCTGCTGATGTCTTAGATGACTGTATTTGTAAATAAATGCAAATAGTACAGACTATTCAGTAACCTTCTTCTTCAGTCTTTTTCACAGTGCAAAATTATAGCAGTTTCATTCCACTTCAACTGCCATGACTACATACTACAGGATCCTGGGATCCTGGGATTTGTAGTTTGGTGAAGTACTAGAGCTCTCTGACAGAGAATTCTAAATACCTCACAAAACAACATAGGATGGAGCCATGGCAGTTAAAGTGGTATCAAAATTTCATAATTGTGTTGTGTTCTTTTCAATTTTAGTTTGGAGATCCATACATGTTTTGTTTTCCCCAAAACATTTTCTGTCACAGTATGATCAGAGGCATTTTATACCAGCTCCACAGGTTGGTTTATTTTTACCAAGCATAAAATTGGAAAAAATAGGAACAACAGCTGGGACTTTTCCATCAGCCTGGATGTGCCCTTGAAATGAAACCAGTCCCAGGGACAGTAGCTTCACTAGTTTTGGTGCCACCTGGTGTGGTAACTCATGGTGTCATTTCCCTTATTGAACCCATACCATACCATACCATACAGAATGCTTAGGAATTTTTTTTGTATGAATGTAACTCATAAATTGTAATTCCCATATATCACTGATTGTAACAGTAATTGTTGTGGCATAAACAACTAGTAAAATTAAAATTATACCTTTAAATTACAACATTATACATACAGCCTAAATGTACATGAAACACATGCCACAGCCCATTTATGCCCAAAGGCAGAAGTATGGGGACCAGTGGAGTTATCCCATCTTAGGGTGTCACCTGGTACAGTCTGAACCTCCCGCACTCCCTAGTGATGCCACTGCCCAGGAAATGGCTGTTTTGCTGAACTTTTCACCTCTTGAAAAAGTGGGTGACAGTAATAATATTAACTTGATAACTGCAGTAAAAGTCCTTGAGGGCTTGGAGTGTGAATAAAACTTGCACATCTATTTCCTAATAAGTAATATTGAAAAATAACATGAGGAGAGGGGGGAGTAGGGGTATTTCCAAAAGCAGCATTGTTTCAGTGCAATGCAGGTCACTTCACAGCAGCTTAAATGTGGTGGCCTTAACTTCTGCTAACCCAGATACCACAGACAGAAATCAACCAGTCATACCTGAAATAGTTAACTTATAGATATTGGTTACTCAGCAAAACTTTCAGTTGTCATCACAGAATTTGACTTTTGTCATGGAAAAATTAACAAGAAAGCAAAACCTTGTCACTAAACTTTTCCTCAACTGAAATGTGATTGTGTGCCTGTGGATCTTTTTGGGGTGGTCTGGTGGTGAGATGATGGAAGACTGTCTTAGATATATTTCCTTTAAAAAAAAATTCCATAGTTGCATCTTGTGGAGTACTGAGGGTTTAGTTTGGTGAAGCTTTAGAGCTCTCTGGCTGAGAACTTGAAATAGCCCCCTCCCTAAATTGCAAACCCCAGGAATCCATAGGATGTTGCCACAGTAGTTAAAAGTGGAATCATAACGCTAGAACTAGGTAGCCTGAAAGGGACCTGGGATTCTCCAGTAGTTGCACGGATTACTAAAAATGTCAAATAAACAAACAAAACACAGAAGCCACCAGGACTTTACTTATGATTTTTAATATTCTTAAAAATATATATTAAATGCAGCAAATTGCTACTTGTGGAAGCTTTCAGGACAGGCAATTCTCCTTTTTTTTTGTCTAGAAATAAAGGCAAAAGGGAGTCTGGATGGTTAAGGATCATGAAAAGAGTACTGAAAGGGAATTACATGCATGATCCACCCCTTCTCTAGAAAGGTGGCAAGGGCAAGCCACTCAGCAAGCTATGTTTTGCTTTCAGCTGAAGCTAATGGCTCCTGTGTTGGGCAGAACCACTGGAGGGCATGGTAGTTTCTAAGTCAGCAAAGCTAGAGATTAAATGTAGCTGTTGCACTTGGAAAAATAGTCAGAAGTATCTCCTCTTCAAGGTGGCTACATATAAACATTGTTCCTCCCAAAAAAATCTTGCCTTGACCCCTTGTAAACTCTGCTAACTCACAGGTCCCCGTGTACAACAGTGTTGTGGATATGCACTACTGCATCCAAGCATCAGCAAACACCTTCCTACTACAGTAATTCAATTTCACTTCTCCAAACACTAACCATGGGTAAGAGGGGGGTATCAGTAGAGGGATGCTCCCACAAGAAGAAGGTTCCTTTTCACATGAGACAGACCTGGCTTTTTTCTAAGGAACGCACCCCATACCAATGAAATGCTATCGGGAGAGAAGGGGGGGGTAAATATGGGGGTAAGGAATGGAGTGGCTGGGAAAAGCAGGGCAGAAGCACATATAGGGTTCCCTCAAGCCTCTAGCTTTGAGTTTCAGGATCTGCCCCTCTTCTTCAGTCCTCAGGATGACAAGGAAGGATCTCAGGGTAAGAGCACTGTTTTGAAAAGTGTGTGTGTATTCTCTATTTGTTAGATCTTGTTTATTTTTAATAGAAGTAGCATACTCTGTGCAACTATGGATGATCCTTAATATATTATGGATAATAATGTCACAAGTTGCAGCCCCTGGTGATGTCATTCAGCATGTTTCATCTACCCTTTGTGACATTACCTTTTAGTATCACCAGAATGTGTTCCTATGACATCAGAGGGGTCCCTAGTTCTCAGATTTTGGCCTTGAAATCTCAGGGTCTAGGATAGGCCTGACTTGGAAGCCCTAGTACACAGATGTGGATATAGTAGTTATTCAGAGCAAAGAAAGCTCACACACCCCTCCAGCTGATAGGGAACCTGCCCCTTCTTGGGGTTTGGTCTGGCTCTAATCTTGCTGTTTGGAAATGTTTGAGGAAAACATAGAAACACATGTTCTTGCCCCAAGTTTCCTGCCCCACAGAATCAGAGAAGATGGACAAGGTCCTGATATAGGGCCCTGAGTCATTACAGTAACACTTACCATTTTCTTTTCTTTTTTTCCTTATCAAAGAAAATTCATTAAGGAAAAATGGTGGAAGACCTTCACCAAAAACATAATCAAACATGTGTTTCTGCTCAGATGGCAAAAGGTTTATGGCAATGTGGTCAAAGAACTAGGCTGCCGACTTAATAACAGTGTTGTTTTGTCACTTTCATAACATCTCCATGAAATATAGAGACACAACTCTCATTATGAGCAGTGTTTTTGCACTGTTTATAAGCCCTTTGTATTTACAATGTAGTTTGCCTCTGTTGTGATATTATTTTTGAGCATTTTAGGATTATCTCATCACTTGCTCTTTTTCCCCCCCCCCAACATGACAGCTAACTGCAGCTGGGAATTACATAAAACAAGAATTAATACACAGAAAAACATTGCACCTGAAGTGAATCAAATTGCAAAGTATCCAGCAGTGCAGATTTTGAATGAATTATAAGAAATAATCCAGGGTTATCATCTAAAAATGGTATGCTTCACAGTCAGAAACTCCTGATTTGTACCAAAAGCACTTAGCTCTCAAATTAACATTCTGTTTACAGTCATTGTTAGTTAGATTAGCTATGGCAACTATTTTATAGCCCCTCTCCCAACTGTCCAATTCTTTTGAAGATGGGGCAGAGAGTAAGGAAAGAAAGGGGAACCCATGCCCTTTGTGGATTGCATCACCCTCCAAATTCTAGCCAGCATAGCCAATTGTGAGAGCAGATGGGAACTGCAGTCCAACAACATCTGGAAGACCAGACCTTCCACATTTATGGAATCATAGGAGATCTTTTTGGTGGAGTCTTTTTGCAGGAAAGAATAACGAACTGACTCTTCACAAAACACAACCACTAGAGAAAAAGGAGTGTTTTACCTGTTGGACATATGCTCTCACAGTGATTCCTGGCTTAATCTTGCCCACACATTTGTAGCTTCTATTAATTCCTTTGCTATTAAACATTGATGGAACATATCAAATACTTATTAAAATGTTACTTGTATTTCTATTGCTAGAGTTTGTATTGATGAGAATGGACACTCTGCTCAGGACAAAAACCATATTTTTTTCCCGCAAATGTACTCGTATATGTACTCATATAATAATGTTATGTACAACATTGTGTGTGTGTGTTGCCTGTCAATATTTGGCATCCCCCTGAACTTCCGAGTTTTCTTAGGTGAGGAATATCCCAAGGTGGTTTTGCCAGTTCCTTCCTCTGAAATACAGCCTACAGCATCTGGTATTTGTTGACAGTCTCCCATCCAAGTACTAATCAGGGCTGAGTCTGCTTAACTTCCAAGATCAGATAATACCTGGCATCTTTAGGGTATTTAGGCTGTCTATGAAAACATATTTATTCAGAATATCAAAGGATAATTAGCTATAGATGGGTCTGAAAGTTTCTTATGCTTTAGGGCTGTTCAATACAGCTTTGGCACCACCATGTGGGATAATCTTTTGAATACCAGCTCTGCTTTGGTCCACAATAGAAATGCCTTCCTGGGGCCCCTGTGCTACCACAGGAGCTCTGACTCTAAGTGTATGTGTTGTGTTGTGGCATGAGTCCCCCCCCCTTTCTTTTCTACAGTGCCAAGGAACCAGAACTTTTATTGTTTTATTGTTTTGAATAGTAAAGATGGTGAACATAACTGTAGCTGCTGAGGGATCTGTCCACCTAGAGATCCATGCTGAAGAGTAATAATGAATATTTCAGATTTTATTTGTGACAGGTTTACACAGAAAAATCAGAGAGCAAGGCAAACAATTGAACAGAGGCTGGTGATTATTTTTATTTGGTCTTTGGAAGGAGAAACTGCTCATACTAGCAGTTTAAATATTAAAACCTCTTTGCCTGACAGTATGCACTATTAATTAAAAGCTAAAGGCTGGATTTGAGCTAGCAGAAGATATGTTGTTGGATCTCAGTACATTTTATACATTGAAGCTATACAATCAGAGGTGAGTTTAGTGGTGATTTCTCCTAGGTAGCCATGAATAGAATTGCAGTGGCTGGCTTTTCTTCGCGAACGAAGATTCAGGAAGGACTCATCCCGCGCTTTCTACAAGCGTGTTGATGACTAAAAAGACCAATCCAAGATAAACAAGTCCGGTTGCAGAAAGCACAGCAGAAAGTCTCCTTGGGTGATGTTTCCGGGTTGTGGTTCTTTCTGCGTTGTCATTTCTCTTCTAGACTCATTTGGCGTGAGCTTTCAAAAAAGGCTGCAGCATCGTGGACAGTGTGCCTCCATGCCTCCCGATGCGAGGCCAAGGCAGACCATTGTTGGTGATCAGTTTGGCCGAGCCTGAGATGTTGTTTCAGGAAGTCCTTGTATCTCTCCTTTGGAGCACCACTCTTATGCTGATCCATGGCGAGTTCACCGTGGAATACTATTTTTGGGAGGCGATGGTCCTTCATCCTAGAAATGTGTCCTGCCCAGTGCAGCTGTGTCCTCAGTAGCATGGCCTCAATGCTGGTGATCCCTGCTTGCTCAAGGACAACAACATTTGTCACATAGTCAGTCCAGTGTATATTTAGAATTGTGCGTAAACAGCGCTGATGAAAGCGTTCAAGGAGTCGTAGGTGTTGGCGATAGGTGGCCCATGTTTCAGACCAGTAATGCTTATTCTAATACATTGAATACTATACCATGTAGAGAGAAAGTGTGTGTTAATGCATGTCCACACAGTATGTACTGTCAGGTGGAGTTCATGCTTTTTAGAATTTGCAACTACACTGTTGTACTTGACATTACAAATATTTTGTCTCTCTAAGCATTTATGTTCTGTTTATGCAGACAAGAGGAAACTTTGGCTCTCCAGATATTTGGACTTCAACTCCCCAAAGTCCCAGCCATCTTGGGCAAAGAGAAACGAGGAGTTGTAGATCAAATATTTTAAAGGCTTAATGTTCTCCATCCTGTGTTAATGGATAGATTTGTACTTTGGTGCAAAAAGCTGATAGCTAAATATATATTGAAGGCATTTATTTATTTGCAAATACACTCATCCCTCCATATTTGCAGCTTTGATATTCATGGCTTTGATTAATATGTTCTCTCTAGGAATATCGAGGTCCTCCAGTGCACACTAAACATTGCATTGAAAGACCTAGAGATTCATAGAGAGAATACTCTACCAGGGATTTGTAGCTCCTCCAGAGCAA
Source organism: Sceloporus undulatus (assembly GCF_019175285.1). NCBI lineage: Eukaryota > Metazoa > Chordata > Lepidosauria > Squamata > Phrynosomatidae > Sceloporus > Sceloporus undulatus. Next base: position 57,476,984 of record NC_056526.1, read on the forward strand.
TTCTATGGTCATTGTCTGTTAGACTTTGACCATAGAGTTGCACTGGAGGACTTAGGTGTCCTCTCAGGTAAAAACATGGTGTTTTTGTTATTAGCGTTTTTTCCATATTCACGGTGGTCTTGTGCCCCTATCCCTAGAGAATATGGAGGGACAAGTGTATTTATATACCACTTAGTGTTCATCAATAAAACAAAATATACACAATGAACAAATATACACACAAATTAACATAATTCTTTAGGAGGTCCAAGAAAAGATGTCAGGTTCAACTAAACAGGAAAACTTTTCTCAAATGTGTGCATGTTAAACTTTTAAATCAGTGTATGAGTTCATTATGATGATACTGCAGGCACTGCTGTTATAGAAGATTTTCACACTGGTGCTTACTGTGAGTTAAATGCTGGTAAAGTGCCGGTAAAACGTCCCTGAAGTGCAAGGGTGTGAAAGCCAGCCGCACTTCTGAAACATCAGTGAAGCATCCCCTCACCTCTATAGTCCTTGAATTGTTCACGGAGTAGCCATTTCCTAACGCAAAGTTCCCGTTAATAGAAAATGGCTGCTCCATGAACAATTCAAGGATGGTAGAGGTGAGAGGATGCTTCACTGAAGCTTCAGAAGTGCGGCTGGCTTTCACACCCATGCACTTCAGGGACGTTTTACTGGCGCTTTATGGGATCTTAACCCACAGTAAGTGCCGGTGTGAAAATCTTCATAGACACTGATTGTTTAATATTGCACAATGGTATGCATGCCGACTCAGATGCAGGTTTCATTTAGTTCAGTAGGGCTTATTCCCAAGTAAATGTGTAAAAATTTAACCCTAATTAGAAGTATAAAGATTTAATCTAATGTGTAATGTGGTTGATAGGATTTACTCCCAGGGAAGTCAGTACAACATTACAGCCTTTTTAACGTACAGACCTTCCACACTACCCAATTATAGCACAATGATTACACTTTAACTGCCATTCTTACAGAATCATGGGATTTGCAGTTTATGAAAGAGTATTTACAATTTTCTGATGGATAGCTCTTGTACCTCATCAAATTCCAAGATTCCTTAAGCCATAGCATTTAAGCAGAATCATGCTATAACAGCATAGCAAGAAAAAGCCCATGGAATTCTTTGGACTGAAATAAATATAGCAAAAACAGTGATTCATACCAATTAATACAGCAAATCACAAGTCTAGAGAATATTATGTGTGGTAATTCTAAATTCTTATCTTGGTCACTAGGTGTCACTGAATAATGCTCTACTGTTTATGTGTCTAGATGCATCTGAGACAGCAAATGATTGTGAAATGTCATGTATATAAGTACAACTATTTAGATAACTAGTCTTATTTCTGTATAAGGCCTGGGGTTGCAGGCAATTATGATTAATCTGATTTTACAGTTGTATTGCTGGAACTGTAAGATTATAATATAAATATAATATAATATTTGATTGAAAAATATGAAGGAAAAGGTTCATAAGAGTAATTTTCAGCATACAAAAGTGCAATGACTAAGAACTTAATTTTAAACCAATGATGATTAGAAAGACAATAATTTACAACAGGGATGAAGAATCTTTGTACCACAATATGTTTTCACCTACAACTTTCCTCAGTCTCACTCACCATGAACAATGACAAGAAATTGTGGGTGTTATAGTCCAGAACAGGACCAAATAATCTCCATCCACTTTACAATTCAGTTTGACCTTGGACAACAAGGCGGGAAGCAGTAGTGAATGCATGAACTGAATTTATCTTGAAGCTCCAATGGGCAGAGAAGTGGCAGCACAACCACTACACTTGGATTATCTTCTAGTGTTACTATTTAAAACATATGAATAAGTGTGGCAGATATCGTACAGAGCACAGAAGGGGCACTTTCCCTTTCTAGACGTTTCACAATGAAAAGCACCACTAGATGTGCATTACAACTTCAACTCACATACATCTTAGCTCATGCATCATATTTGACTCACATATATGTATTTTCTGCATGCAGTGTATGTACATTCCAGAACAAAAGGAAGGAAGTAGAGTCCAGACACAGTTTCTAACAAACATCTGGATCCAGAATACTGATTAGCAGAGCTCTGTTTGCATTTGCAGTCATGAATACATTTTTGAGGAGATAGAATACAGTGGTGCCTCGGGATACGAAATGATCGGGTTACGAAATTTCCGGGATACGAAAAAGTTGGATTGGCAAAAACTGTTTCGGGTTACGAAATATTTTTCGGGTTACGAAATTCATTTCGGCGCGAAATTCAAATGCTGCAAAGTGCAGCTATAGGCTTTCCAGTGCTAACGGAAAAGTGTTTCGGGTTACGAAATTTTCGGGTTACGAAAGGAATGGCGGAACGAATTAATTTCGTAACCCGAGGCACCACTGTATTATGATTTGTGAGTAAAGAAAGGTGGGTCCAGGATAGAGGAAGTCTGTCCTGGACCTACACACACACACACACACACACACACACACACGACACATACACACACATATATGACATTATATATATAATGTATATGACATATCTATCTATCTATTTAGATACATATGTCATATGTGACATGTATAACAAATGAGAATGAGAACTGTTGTTTTAAATAGATGCATACTTACACTGTTTGAAATGGTTTGCCTGTTGGACCTCAAAGTCCAACTGAACCAGGTTTTGATTGCCAGCTTGGCCATGAATCCCACTGGCGTGACCTTGGACAAGTCACATGCTCTCAGCCTCAGGGGAAGACAATGGCAAACCTCTTCTGAACAAATCTTACCAAGAAAACCCCACGATAGGTTTGCCTTAAGGTTGCTATAAGTCGGAAATGACTTGAAGGCACACAACACACACACACACACAGAGTTCTATAATGTCCAGTAAAGTGGTGATGCTACATTACTTTGTAGAGGAGCTAGCAAAGTGACCAATGCACATCAGTCCCGTTGTGTCCTGGAATACCTGCTCAGGAGTGCAGATGAGCATCAAGGCACTCTTGCCAGTGTTCCATTAGTAAGTTTGCATATGGTTGAATCTGTGGATGCCAAGTCTGTGAATACTGAGGGCCGACTGTATATCACTTATGTAACCTATTCTCATTGGATAAATGTGTGCATATCATTTGCATAATAATATTGATTTGGTATAAACAATTACCTATTTAATTAACTGACAATGAGGCATCTTTTTCTTTTCACACTGTATCCAAATACTGTACTTAGCATTTAATCCGAATTGTTTGGGTAAGTGCACAATGTAAATAGGGAAATATATTTTTTTGTGGCAGCTATGTTGGCTTTTCAGCAAAATACATTCAGCACTAGGTATCTGCGAAGGATCCATTCCGGGACCCCCCCCAACTGAGGATATCAAAATCCACAGATGATTGAGTTCTGTTGTCTCCAGTGGTGACACATGCATGCTATCGCAACACCATTAGGTACAACTGTTGTCCCCAGTGGCTGCGCATATATGCAGCTGTGCTGCCATTAGAGAAACGGGACTCGTCCCTAAAGGCGATGTGGCTGCATGCACACGCTGCCATTGGGAAAGCAGAAGCTATTCCTAATGGCGGCATGGGCCACATGCCCATGCCGCCATTGGGGACAAACCTCCTCTGAACAAATCTTGCCAAGAAAAAGAGTTTACTTTGTGTCACCATAAGTCAGAAACAATGTGAAGGCACACAACACACACACACATCATAGCTGGCAACATCTCAGATAGAGCGTAGGCCTGTGATTCTAACATCACCATCATTTTTCTTTTGTATGATTTTAAACATCTTTTCTTGATGAAGAAGCCAGTGAAGTTTCGAAAGCTTGCACAATGTATTTTATGCTTTGCAGCTGGCCTGATAATGGTATTACTACTTGTGGATTTTGGATTTTGTTGTATTGTAAAAGTTGTTTTGGCTAGGTTGTTTTTGACAGAATATTAAATTTCAATTTATTCTAGAGTTATTTGCAGGAGTATACAAGTACTTATCATCCAATTTACACTACACACTTATACAAATGATGTTTAATTAACATAACTTTCCAGAATTCTTGGAACTGTAGTTTGTTGTGATGTGTTGATTTCTCTTAGAGATCTCCAGTGCCTTCTTTCAGAAATACAGTTCTCAGTGTTCTGGAGGAAGAGGAAATTACTGAAATCTATACTACTATGCAACATTCAGCATGCTCACATGAAGACTAATGGTGGTGTCCCTAACTCAGGCTCTGCTTACTCAGTCTCCAACCTAACAAAATTGATGAGGAAGGACTGATTGGAGCTTTTACTTGTGTTCATTTGAACATATGTAATACAACAGTGTTAGCATATGAATATAAATAACTATGGTGGGAAAGCAAAGGTCTTTCCTAGGCTGACTGACTGCTTTTCCTGGGGAGGATCTGAAAGTTTGTTTTAAAATTTAGAGATACAGGCATTTGGCCACCACCTATCCCATCAAACTCTACACTGACACTCAAAGCAGCACTTTGTTGTCACCCTTGGGCCACATCAACTGAATATGATCCAATACAAATAGACTGTTCCTTAAAATTGGTTGCCATAGCATGGATGGGGAATGGCTTGGGGACTCTCGGTGGCATCAGTGGCATTCTCTGGTGCAGTAACACCTATTCTCGCCCGTTCTGTGCCGATCCCATCCTGTGCCCAGATCAGTCTGGAAATGGCATGCAATAAACTTATAGATTGTGTTCCACAAGAGCTGTATCCAAGATCACATCAGGTATGAAGCAAATAAGATATATTTTATTCTCAAAATGTATTGCAAGTTTGTCAAGCCTTTGACAGTTTCTTTGGTACTCTAATAATATTTTAATTGCTCATTTACCACCCAGAAGAGTTCTGCTGGCTGACTAGGGAAGGATATGATAGAGATGTCACCACAGAATAATGTTGTCTTACTTGTCTTTGATCATATTCACTATTAGATTTATGCTAACTATGTTTGAATGATGGCTTCTACAACCCATACAACCCATTACATCTGGTTAGGGCTGAGAGGTCTGGAGAAGATGTTTGGGAGGATTTTGTTAATAGCTCAGCCCTTCTTAGAATTCAAGTGAGACTAGAGCATCAGCAAGCATGCCAGACATCTTAACTAGCAACTTTTCAAGATCACTCTAGAGTCCTGCTCCTCCTCCTCCTCCTGTTCTTGCTCCTCTTCCTTTCCCATCTCTCCCTATGGATTGAGACAGGAAATAACAATAGATTAAAATACAACAGCATAACAACAGGTAAAATGATACAACATCAGTTAAGAGAGTATGTAAAACCAATACATATTAAAAACAATCCATTTGTACTTTAAAATTCCTAGTCCATAAAGCTCTAAGAGTTGGGCATCTTCTAGAGAGGAATGGCCATCAACAATCCACATTTCAACAGAACGTGGTCTTACCATGGCAATGAATTGCAGAGAACATTATATGCAGCTTCATATTTGAAGTATTAGGTCAAATGTATTGCTGTCAAAATGTGTTGGCCACTGACCTATTAAGATAGACCCATGGTCCATGGCAGCTATGAAATTCTGAGCCCATTCCCTGAAACAGGCATCCATATAAACATTGAAGTCCACCAGAACTCTCTCATCCAGGGGTCTCCAACACCCAGTGGTAGGAGGCCACACTAAAATGAGACCGACTTGCCTAAAAAATGGGGAAAGGCCAAGACTTATAGTTGAATGAGTGTTCAGTGCTATGATAATGAAACTAGCCTTACCGCAGAGCTGATATATGTGGTAAGAATTATTTTTTTAAAAGATTATTTCTGTATTCACTACAAGATCATTAGATAATTTTGTGGTTGCCAGGGAAAGCACTAATAAAATATACATAGATGATGATCATAAGCTACCTTTTATTTTAATTTTTAAAATATTTTTGTGCGTTCTATAAAAAGCATAAACAAATGGACTATGATATTTACCACAATCCACACTGAACTTCAAAGCAAGCCTTTCATTCAAAAGTGGAGTGTGACTGAGAATATCACAGGTTTCTTCCATGCTTCTGAGCAAACAGTAGATATGAATGGCCGTCTTCCTAGAAAGGACAAGACTTATCCCTAACTACCCTGTAACTCTATCTGAGGCTGTGGCACTTCCAGAAATACTTTAGCAACTGGTAAATCTAAACTGCTGGCACAGAACCCCTTCCTGTTAATTTTATATTCTGGATTCTGGAAGCTGTAAAAAGCTGTAAAACATGAGCTGAGTTTGGGAACTTTGAAAATATTCCCATCTAGAAAGTATCTAGCACTAGTATCCTGGTACTCACTGTAGAAATTTATCTGACATATGTTTCTTTTGTCTTTATCATTTTAAAGCTTTTATCTAGCCATGGCTTCTCTTTTTCCCTTCTTCGCTCTTCTTTTGCTTCTTAGCTCCTTCACATTACACAATTCTAGCACTATGATTCCACTTTCACAGCAATATCCGATGGAATCCTTGGGCTTGTAGTTTGTGAGGCATCAGAGGGTTTCTTGGGCTGAAAATTTTAAATAGTACTCCCTAAACTAAAAACTTCAGGGTTACACAGGAAGGGACCATGGCAGTTAACGTGACATCATAGCGCTTTAATTTGTAGTTCTTCCAGACCCTGCCCTAAGCCTACTTCTGGCTGTGTAGTTTGCTGCCCTTTATAAAAGTTAAAAGATATAAATCAAGTGTTGCAGTTTCCACCCAGGAATAGATGTTCTGTTTATGTGTATATGTGTTGAATACAAATTGTTAGCCAATGTGGCTGCTGTTTAGTGCATATTTTTAATGATATCACCTGGCAATAATAATAATAATAATAATAATAATAATAATAATAATAATAATAATAGGATTTATTTATATGCCGCCCAATCACTGGGAGTCCGGGCGGCTTACAACAGAAGGGATAATAGGCGGTTCCCTGCCCTCAGGCTTACAATCTAAAAAGACACAACGCAAAAGGAGAAGGAAATGGTGGGGGGAGGTGATCAGGTCCAGTGGTTCTACCAGCATGACAGTATCCTGAGCCTTGAGGAGAGGCTGAAAAGAAATCATCATCATCATCATCACCACCACCTGGCAGCCCTTGTTAGAATTGAAAAAAGCTTTGGAATTTATGCACTGAAAGAAAATACTTCATTTGTCAGTGATAATTCCTTTTCCTACAATGAAGTCAGGGCTTGGACTAATCCTAAATACACTGAGACAATTGCCTCAGGGGGAAAGATGCTGGAAGAAAGAAACAGTGCAGGACAGCATCTTGGAGTTCTCTAATTACTTTCCCTTGGAAGATGACAGAATTGTTCCCTTAAACTGACCTGCTGCCCTCAGATGTAGTCTACCGTCAGTACTGAAGTAAGAAGTAACTTTCAGTCCAGTATGGTTCTGTGGAATTACCTTGTCCTTTGTGCAGATAAAATAAGCATGATCAAGGTTTCCTAATTTTCCACTTATTGCTACTTCACCATATTCAGAGAGAGTGAAGTGTTGACTCTTCTGACTTCTATTTCAATTAAAATTTTGTAAGCTGCTTTGGATCGGATGCAAGGAGAAAGGCAGGGTATACAACAAACAAACAAGCAAAAAATGACAGCCCACTTCAGGAGTTCCTAGATAACATTTCTAAATCATTGCTAACTATCATCAAACAGTTCTCTCATCTTTCACTTGGCCATTAAAACAAAAATCTCATCACTGAAGCTAAAACAATAAGTGAACTTTGTGAAATCCCCACCTAGAAGAGCTGAGGGATTCAGTCTTGTGGAGCAGAGGGACTTTAAATCCAGTGGAGCTGGTGCTACCTCTGAGTGAGCCAACTGAATTCAGAATAGCTTGTTTTGAAGTCTAACATTGGCATAAGATTCAAACCTGTGAAAATGCTCACAGGCATACTGGCAGATTTGTAAATAATAGTTTTTTGGACCATGGCTCCCAGAGTGGGTCATTCTGATTGAATTTTGCAGGAGGAGTTATAGTCTTAACAAGGAAATTTTCAAGGTGTGCTTAACTGAAGTCCTGTATGCTGGCCAAGATTTTTTAACTTTGACAGTTAAAAAAAAAGACTAGATGAGGGGTTAGGTGGGGTTGTCATCAGAAAGACAGTAAGGAGGGAGGATGTAAGCAGTGCAATTCTGTCAGTCTGCATTAGAAAAAAAGGCCAGCATTGGGTGTCTCTTTGCCTGCAATTTTTACAGGAACAATTGTGGACAGTAGTGGCCATTGCAGAAAGCTTTATTTTTAAAGAAGAAGGGTATGGTTCAGGGATAATCCAGCACTGACCCTCATCCTGACACAGACCAGATGCTGTGACTGTCTCTGCAGACAGTAATGCTGTGAGCATTACTGCAAACACTGCAATGCAGATTGCACAAGGTGATTGTATATTTGACATGCTGCCAGCACATAATGGGTTGCATATCCAATAGGCAATCTGTACCTGGACTGGTGCATTTCATTTGTCAATCACTCTCTGAATTGGTCAGGAATGGAGAAAAAATATATATAAATGCAGCAGAGAGGAGGCAACACATCAATAAAGTTATTGTCTCAGCTAATAACCTTTATGCTGCATGCTCTGAATTGTTCCATCTCACTTTTCTCTATTCATTTGAACATGAATGTTCCTTATTCCTTTACTCTCTGCTTCAGTGACAAATGTTTTAGAAAAAATGTGCTTCAATTGTACAGTATTTGTATGAATATCCATGTTATGTGTTAATTTATTTATAATAAAAAATAATAAAATTATTTATTTATTCATTGGCATTTTTGTTGTTAATGAAACCCTATATTTTCCCCAGTACATCCAAAAGAAGGATGACATGACCCAACTCAGCATTTTTATTTACAGAACTGTTAGCAGCACCGACCTCTTCACCATTCTGCCAGCTGTCATATATTTTCTTTTTTACAACAATGTCATGTTCTAAAAATGGTTGACACATTTTTGGGCTGATATCCAACTATTCCTTATGAGGTTGACTTATCGAGCAACAGTCCAGGTATTATTAAACTGGAAAGCTAACATTGGATTTTCATTTAAAGTGAATTTAAGAGTTATACTCCTAAGAGTTATACAATGGAGAATTCCTTGCTTAAGAAAATCCTATGAAATTTGTTGGCTTGCCATAAGTTGACAGATGACTTGAAGGCACATACACACACAGAGCAGGAAGAGAATCATTTGTTGTTTCCTATGTTGTACTTCTTCCACTCCTGGACTAAATTACCATGTATGGTCTCTTATTTCCAGCTGAGTGACAGATGAAGGCAGCAGTACAGTGCGTCCCAAGGCTACATGAGGGTCATTGTTTCACTGTGCTAAAGCAGTTAAATTGCTCTTCATGGCCTAGTTAAACTACAAGTATTCCCCAGCCAATGGAATAGCTTATAATAGTCACAAGTGCATGCTTTACTATACAGTAAATACATCTTATCAGCTGAACAAGTGGGTTCATGTTTTCAGGTCAAACCAGAACGTCTGCCTGTAAATATTGCAAAGGAAGTTATTTTTTTTAAAAAAACAACATTATTGTACACTAATACACTGTTTAAGCTCTGCAGCCACCCTGCCCTAGTTGTGCAACTTTTCAGTAGGTCCAGATGTTGCCCTGCTTCATTTGTAACCCACAGATGTTTTCCCACCACTTCTTCAATCTTATTCAAAGATGAGCTGCATAATATCTCTTCTGATTAGTAGTTCCAGGAGCCCTCCATCTAGAAGTGCCCTGATCCATCACAGTCCATATTTTTATAGTACCTTCATGCCATATGTTTTCTTTAAAATGCAATGATCAACAGCATTCAGCTTTGTGATTAAAAATAGTAAGCAAACTTCTCCCTTTTCTCATTAAATGTTGCAGCCCAATATGCTATTTATTGCTGATATGTTCCTTCATGTCAACTCTGACTTATGGTGATCCTGGTGATAAGGTCTTCTTGGAATGATTTATTCATAGAATCTAAGACAGCATCCGCATTGTAGAAACAATGCAGTTTGACACCACTTTAACTGCCATGGCTCAATGCTATGGAATTCTGGGATTTGTAGTTGAGAGATTTAGCCTTCCCTGTCAGAGAGCTCTGGTGCCACAACAAATTATAAACCCCATAATACCATAACATTGAGGCATAGCAATTAGTGTTGTCAAACAGTATTATTTCTGCAGTGCAGCTGCAGTCTGAGAGTGTGACTTGCTCAAGGTCATCCAAAGGGTTGCCATAGCTGAGCAGGGCTATGAACCCTAGTCTCCTAAAATCCTAGCTCAATGGTCAGATCACTACACCACACTGGCTCCACAATGACAAGAGCAAAAAGCAATAAAAACAGATGTAACCATCAACATGGGTAAAGTCAAGAAAATTATTTTGTGAGCAGGGATTTGAATCCCTGATCTGCAAGAGTTCTAGTCCAATGTTCAAACCAAACCACACTGGCTCTCCTGTACACTCATGCATGGAAGTAAGCCCTATTACACTCAGGCAGTTTTGACTACAACTTCCAGAATCCTGGAAATAGAATCTGGGAGGATTCCTAAAGGTGGATAGGAGAAAGCATGCATTTAAGGTGGGCCACACATGTATCAAAACCTCTCAGCTTTTGTCTTTAAATAAATTAGGAATAAAGGCAAAGGAATGATCAAATATTACACATTACTGCAGGGAATAGGTCGATTTAGACATGCAGGGCTTTGCAACTTGACCTCCCAGCAAAATGCCTCTTGGCAAAATGCCTGGACGTTTTATATAGCTACCAAGGATTGCTTGTAAAATGTGATATTCTGGGAGTCATCCTTTTCTGAAGGCAAGGCTGGAATTAACCACTTCCTCACACAGTAATGGTGGGCTGCCATGCCTTTGGCCGGACTTTGTGGGTTTTCAGGACTTGCTCTAGAAAACTTGCCCTGAGGAAGTCAACTCAAAATGACTGGAGATTGAATTGAAACCATCTTGTTGATAGAACATAGCCTGAACTTCATTTTAAACAGAGCTAGGAAATGTTCCTTTTTTTTTTGGAGATTTTCACATGGCCAAAAGTGAAGGGAGCATAGCGGGACTCTCCTGCCACTATTGTACAATTGCACGAAGATGATCAGACGATGTTGTGCAACGTCACCATAATCGTGTCATTATCCCATTAATAAAGAGGAATTCTAGTACCACTCTCCATTCATGGGAAGGTCCCATGAATGAAAAGCAGAACTAGAATTCCTCTTTATTTGTGGGATAATGACACGATTATGGTGACGTTGCACGACGTTGTCTGATCATCTTCGTGCAATTGCGCAATAGTGATGGGAGCTTCCTGTTATGCTCCTGTAACTTTTGGCTCTATTATTATTATTATTATTATTATGTTGTTGTTGTTGTTGTTGTTGTTGTGTGCTTTTATGTTGTATCTACCTTATGGTAACCCTAATGTGACCCTCTTAAGGGGTTTTCTAAATCTGAGACTATGTAACTTATCCAAGGTCACCCCGTGGATTTCCATGACAAAGAGGGGAAATGAACCCTAGTTTCCAGAGCTGTAACCCAACTACTGTGCAACTCTGGCTCTCATTTTTTTTAATTATAACCATTATGTATTTCCTATTTTCACAAAAGTTTATGCATTTTTACAGATTATTTACTTGCATTTATATTTCTGACCTTCTTTTCCTATCTTATCATCTTCACCATGTCTCACAAGAGAGAAAATAATATTACATACCCTAGAACTGTCCCAATTTAACTGGGACAGTCTTGATTAATCCTCTCTTGTCCTACTTTTCAGCTTCTTTTAAAATGCTCCACTTTCTCTCTTCTCCTCCCACTTCAGTTTTCAGTAAACAGAATTCAAAGTGGAAAAATAGTTTGCTCTCAACTCAGTATTGGTAAAATGAGAGGTGATGGATGAAATCTTATCCTTCCCTCTAGATTCAGGCAAAAGCAATCCACTGTAGCCTCTCCTCCAGATTGTGTATTCTTCCTCATTAATACTTAGTTCCATCTTGACCACACTTCGATGTTGCTTAGCTACAAGTGTCGAGGTTTTCATCTGTGAATGTTGGCAAGTATAATATTAAGCAGCATAAACATTACAAAAACAAGCAACATCACTGTAAAACTGTGGTAGGAAAATGCCAGGGATTGGGTAACTACATCGTCAATCTTGTTTTTTTCATTCCAAACTCCCCTACTAGAGAGTATGGACAGCAATTTTGCTACCCTTTGCATCTTCCAGAAGAGGTCTTTATTTTTCCATGTTGATTTTATTACTTTCCTCTTAGAGTAGGGATGCTTATATGCACACACACACACACTAACACAATTTCTTTAAAACACACATTGACTGGCATTTTACTTCCACCTTATTTCTTTGTTAATTACAAGGCTCTCCTGGACCTAAGAAAGGCCTGTGATGGGGTGGGAGCAAGGTTTCTTTAGAATGGTGTGTGCGTGTATAAAATTTGTGGAGGGGCCCTGTGTGGGGACTCTGGGGCTAAAAAAAACAGTGTGTTAGTGTGTGCGTGCAAGTAGCTATCCCTGTTCTAAGAGGAAAGTACTAAAGTCAACAGCTGGCAATCTGTTGGGAATTTATGACATCGGAAAATGACTTACAATTTCACAGCTTAGAACTGCTGCATTGTGCAACAATCATATTTTCAGGAGGGGAGCATTGTTGTGGTTGCATCATCAGGACTATTGTACAAGTGAAGTGAACATAGGGTTGCCATATGTCCCAGAAAACCTGGAAAATCCTGGATTGAAAAGACTAAAAAATGTCCTGGCTGGCCCAGTTGAGCAAGTAAATCCCAGATTTTTCTTTTATCGCAAGCCAATGGGTAGGTTAAAATGTGGCAGTGTTAATGAAGCAGAAAACCATGCATCAAACTGGCACTGGTGGTGACCTCATCCTACCCTGAAGTCTCTTGTTGTTTCTTTCTGTACAGGGGTAGCATTGCCACCTTATTCTTCTTTTCTTTTCCCTTCCCCTTTCCCCTGACAGGCCCAGAAGGCAGGAAAGAAATGGAAGTAAGCAAAGATGACCTTGTGTCATGTGGCCTGAGCCTAGGACCAAGCAGTATGGTAGAATTTCGCTTCCAAACAGTCTCAGAAGAGTAAAAGGAGTCCCTCTACTCTCTGGAGCTGTTTGGAAGCCTCCCACTCTTCACACCAGCTGGGGTGAGGAGAAGAAGAAAAAGAGAGTGTTTAGCTTGGCACTGGTACTGAGGCTGGAACATAATGGTAGAAAAAGTGCAATGATTAATGTGTTGAATTTCTATGAACAGAATGTAAATGAATAATATTCATAATTATAATAATTTGCACAATATGCAAATTGGATGCCTGGATATGAGGAACTGGAATATGGCAACCCTAAGTAAGTAATGTGTCTGTGGCATGTTGGTCATGATGTGCTACAGTATAGCATTTTGCAGGACAAGCTGTCTTTGTGGAATGACAGAGCAAGGAGAACAGGGGCAACAGCTCCTGTCTTATAAAATATATTCTAAGGCTTTTCTTTCTTCAGAACTATCTCTTTAACCCTTGGTCCTTTCACTGGCCCCAATTCCTCTCCTATTCTATTCCTTTAATAAGTGACTTGGAGATGGGCTCCCAGTATCTTTATCTATCAAATGTTTCAATATTTTTGGTAGTGTTTCCACTCTGCCAGTGACTCTCCACATGCATTATACAGTGAGACTTTGATGTAGCACAATGGGATATCTTGTGTGTACTCCACTTTGCATCATTGCAGCTCTCCCATGATGTAGGACTTGGCCAGCAGTTTCCCAAACTGATAAATGCTTGTTAAAACAAAAATGCTTCCATATACTTATTTATTAAAACATTTGTGTATTATGTCTCAGGTTGCTAGAGCCACAGAGGACATATGCAACAGATTAAGAATTTGTTTGAAAACAAATAGAAACCATTTTTGAAATGTATACTTTATTATAATATTCATTTATAGTATCTGTTGATAAGTGAGACCTGCAACTAAATGTTACATTATGGAGTGCTCTCCTGTAGGATGATGAATTATGGCCTCATTCCCACTTACAAATAAATCGGTTTTCTATCCGAATTGATGGTTCAATTCGACAGCAGAGCGTGGTTCATATTACATTTGCCCCGACTGCATTTTTCCCCTGTAAAATAACCCACTTGTGGTTCACATTCATGACTGAAACAATTCAAAATGGACCCACTCCAGCCGTTTGACGGGCAAATTTAAATAGATTCTGATCCGCATCTGGTTCACACTTGCACGGAATCGATTTATCCAAAAAGATGTGGAAAAAATCAGCATCAAAAAGACATGGGTTAAATGGGTCTAGCGCATGGCCACCTTCTCTGAATCACTTCAGTGATTCAGTTCAAGTGGGAACCAGGGTCATTTGAATCAGTTCAAACCGATTTGCGATTCCGTTTAAAAGGTAGTGGGAATCAGGCCTATATTGCTCTATCTCCCTTTGTTCCTTTGCTTTCCCCCGAATAATTACCAAGTATTCTATGGCTGCTGAATATGCTTGTTTCTCACTTGGCTATTTTGAGGGTTTCTTTCTTCTTTAGGGTTTTATTTCTATAACTTTCTTTTTAAAAAAACTTCTGCAAAACTTGACGTTTCACACCTTCCTCTTCTGTAGGTGGTGCTGTTTTGACTGCATAAGCAATAATACTCAAGCTTGAACACCAGAAATGGCACGGTTGAATAAGCCTTATACATCCCAATAGGAAAGGAGTTTGAAATCAAAGGAACCACCACTGAAATGAAAGCCTCATTGTTGTCAATAGTGGCACCTGAACAACAACAACAACAATAACAACAACCCGAATGTTCTAAACATGCACAGGGAAACATATGGGGGAAGGTACTCAGTAAATTAATTACCACTTGAAAAAATGACCATGCTGGCTGGGGAATTCTTGGAGTTGTAGTTCAGAGAGCAATTGTTCCCAGGGGTTGTTGTTGTGTGCCTTCAAGTTATTTCCAACTTGTAGCGATCCTAAGGTGAACCTGTCATGAGGTTTTCTTGGCAAGACTTATTCAGAGGACGTTTACCATTGCCTTTCCCCAAGACTGAGAGTGTATGACTTGCCCAAGGTCACCCAGTGGGTTTTATAGTTGAGATGGGAACAAACTCTGGTTTCCAGAGCTATAGTCCACCACTCAAACCACTATGCCATGCTGGCTCTCGTTCCTAGGAGTACCCTTGGCCTAAGCCAGGGGTAGGCAACCTGCGGCCCGCGGGCCGGATGCAGCCCAGCGAGGCCTTGGGACCAGCCCCAGCCCGGTCCTGCCACCAATTGCCACCGGGGCCTTTGGCCTCTCGCGCGCAGGGGCAAGGGGGGGCAATTGTCTATAGACGCCTCAGAAACATGCATTTATATTAACATTTTTTTAAAAATCAGCAAATTTTTTTGCGTGTCCTCCACTTTTTTAAAAAAAGTGTCCACCATTTGAAAATGTTGTCCTACATTTGCCCTGGTTTATTTATTTATTTAAATTTTTAAAAAATTATTTATTTATTGGTTTTGGCCCCCCAGTTGTCTGAGGGACAGCAACCCGGCCCCCGGCTCAAAAAGACTGCCTACCCTTGGCCTAAGTCATTAAGAGCATTAAAGACACCGGGATCTTCAATACCACTGTGAAAGAACAAAAACCACCACCTGTTACTTCCATACTTTTTTTCAAGAGCAGTACAGAGCATTGCTAGAAAGAAGTAACCAAAATTACTGGTAACCCTGTTACAATGTTGCTCTTACTCAATCCATGTAATTTAAAATTGGTCAATTATCTCTTTGGGTTTCTTTCTCATAACCACTTCATGTTGAGAACTTGGAAAAGCTCCAGGAACCCTCCAATCAACCATGCCATGTTTTGACCATCCATTTTTGGATGCACATTGATACATTGTGGAGTCAAAACCTACACTGAAAACTTCATAGATGTACAAAATCTCAGCAATAACTGTGCCCTGGCCATCAGATTGATCCACAATGTGTAGATTAAGTTGGTATGCTTTGAAATGCAAAATGAACAAAATCTTTGATCCACCACAGGCTTTTCTATGATATTTTCCCCATATTGGTTTTTTTCAATGGTGCCTATTATCTGTTTCCCCTTGTGTATTCATGTATTCAAGAATAAAATGCAGGCCACTCAGTCACTCTATGGCCTATTACAGACTGCCAAAATAAAGCTGCTTCGGGTCTCTTTGGAGGTATGTTATTTAAATGATGCATGGGTTCTAAGAATCTGGAAGCTGCACCAAAGCTGCACTCCAGTGCTTAGGAATGGAGTGTGGCTTTGGCGCGACCTCCGGACTCTTAGGACCCATGCATCATTTAAATAGCATACCTCCAAAGAGACCCGAAGCAGCTTTATTTTGGCAGTCTGTAACAGGCCTATATTAATATAATCCATCATTATAGTTCATGGAGCAGTTGTACTGTAGAATGCTGCAGATAATTTAATTATAACTTTAAGTGAAATAAAAGCAAGACACATTTTAAAAGTGTTTATCAGTACAATATACCTTTTTATATCTATCTACCTAATGGAACATTTGTTACTTTGCTTGCTTGCAGCTTTTTCTGATGGATGTATTTTTCCTTCGCCCAGGTTTCTATTCGTGCTTCCCCCTCATCTGTACTTTTCCAATCTTGTTAATATATATGTGACAAACCTTTGATGGGTTATTTTCAGTGTTTGAAACATCTTAAGGCTTTTAAAATGTCCTGTTCTAACACCTTATCTCTATGTGGTAGATTCTTGTGTGAAAGGGTAGTAAATACATCTGTGGCCCCAAGTGTCATTTAGATGAAGAAAGGAAAATGGCAAAATATGCTTTGGAAAATTTCACAGATGCTGGAAGAAACTGTCTGCATGGCAATAATCTCTTCCAAGAGCAAAAGGAAAGAGAGGGTTGCAGAAGTAAAGGGGCAGACACAGATAGGTTTAGTCTGTGTAAAAATCAAAAAGTATGACCCAGTTTCTGTGCCAAAGCAATCAAGATTCTTCAGTTGGCGTGGGCACTGAAATAAGTTATACAAGTTTAACATAATCTGTTCTTTTTGCAGTTTATTATATAATGTAGTAATACATTTATGCCAACAAGACTCCAGATATAATAAAAGAAATTACTGAGCAACAGCAGCTCATTGTACAACTTTGAAACTTCTGGCAAAGCGGGATTGTTAATACCTCTCATCTTGAGAGGGAGGCATGCTCTAGACCTTTTCCCATCAGCCCAGGACATGTGGTTTCACCAATAGAAGGGGCAGAATATTCTGGAACTGACCAAACAGAATATCTTGGAATTGGAAAAGTTACTTCACTGGACTAACACTCCCAGAATCCACCAACTAGCAGGGTCACGGAAGTATTATGGAAGGTGCAATTAAATAGTAACATTTACAAAGCCTGCTAACAAGAGAATCCTTTTTTGAAAACCTCAGTGTTGTTTTATCCTAAGTCATCATATCTGGATATCTGGAGCTAGTTGCATTAGTCTCACAAAAAGCCTTGAGAACACAAAAACCAAGATTGGGAAGAAAAAGAATAACTTTACTATACCTTCTTAACGAGACCATCCTGCCCTCCATATTAAGGCTAAATTGTCACCTTTTAATGTAAAAAATAAGGGATGAATGGGCACTGTTGGAACATTTGGTAGTTCAAGTCATTTATCTTTCTAAGATGCTTCCCAGTAAAACCATGCCTAGCCCTTCGTCTCATCAATTATAATGCTCATCCCTTGGGTGATCCTCAAGTAGCAGTGTGGATCCATCCAAAAACCTCTATACTGATGGATACTGTACTGATGTTAAATGCTGTCAGGACGACTTCAACTTATGGTGAACCTATGAAAGAGAGATCTCTATGTCACAATATCCTGCTCAGGTCTTACAGACTCAATGTGTGGTTTCCTTCTTTGAGTCTATCAGTCTGGAACACATTCTTTCTCTTCTTCTACTGCCTTATACTTTTCTAGTGAGTCATGTCTTTTCATGATATGTCCAAAATATGACTGTCTCAGTTTAGTCATCTTGGCTTCTAGGGAGAGTACAGGCTTGATTTGCTCTAGGACCCATTTATTTGTCTATTTAGCAGTCTACAGTAAATGTTGAACTCTTCTCCAGCACCACATTTCAGATGAGTTTATTTTTTCTTCTGTTTTCTTCACTGTGCCGCTTTCAAAACCATACATGGAAAATGGAAATATGATGGCATAGGCAATCCTAACTTTAGTATTCAATGCTATATTTTTATAATCATGCTTTACGTATCAGGATCTTGTTTAAATCCTTCATAGCTGCCCTCCCAAGCCCTAGTCTTCTTTTGATTTCATAATTGCACTTTCCATTCTGATTAATGACTGAGCCAAGGTATGGAAAATTTTGAACTACTTCAATATCTTCATCATCTACTTTAAAGTTATGTAAATCAACTATGTTCATTATTTTTGTTTACTTAATGTTCAACTGTAAACCTCTCTTTGCATTTTCTTCCTTGACTTTCTTCAGTAATCATTTCAAGGCTTTGTTATTTTCTGCTAGTAGCATGGTGTCATAACAATCTTAAATTGTTGATGTTTCTACTTCCAATTTTCATGCCACCTTCCTTTAAGTCTAATTATGTTTTATGTATATTTGTGGCATACAGGTTAGGTAGGGTGATAAAATGAAGCCTTCCCTGACTCCTTTGCTATTCCATTTCTCCATATTGTGTCATGATGGTAGCTTCTTGACTCTAGTACAAATTATGCATCAGGACAATCAAAGGTTGTGGTACACACATTTCTTTAAGAGAAATCCATAGCTTTTCATGATTTACATTATCACTTTGCTATAATCTATAAAGCACAGGCTGATTTCTTCTGAAATTTTTCTTGTCCTCCATTAGCCAACCTATGTTTGCAATATGGTCTTTAATGCCTCTTCCTTTCCTGAACCCAACTTGGCCATCTGGCATTTCTCACCATATATGAAAAGTACATTTATTGTAGAATTTTAAGCATCATTTTCCATGCATGCGAAATTAATGCAATGGTCTCGTGATTACTGCAACTTTTATTGTTACTTTTCTTGGAGATTAGAATGTATATTGAGCATTTCCAATCTGTGGATCATTATTTTGTTTTCCGTATTTGTTGACAGATTTTAGTTACAACTAGAGTAGCTTCTGTCTCTGTAGCCTGGAATAGCTCCATTAGTAGGCCACCTGTTCCTGGTGATTTCATTCTTTGAGGTGCTCTGAGACCAGCTTCCATTTCCCTTTTTAAAATTGTAGGTTCATTTTCAAGTGATTCTGTCATCCTTTCATCTCTTTTATATAGTTCTTCAGCGTATTGTTTCCATCATCTTTTTAGAAGGAGCCCTGGTGGCGCAGTGGTTAAATGCCTGTACTGCAGCCATTCACTCAAAACCACAAGGTTGCGAGTTCAAGACCAGCAAAAGGGCCCAAGCTCGACTCAGGCTTGCATCCTTCCGAGGTCGCTAAAATGAGTACCCAGACTGTTGGGGGCAAATTAGCTTACTTGCTAATTAGCTTACTTGCTGTTCACCGCTATGATCTTTGGAATAGTGGTATATAAATAAAAAAACAAACAAAAACAAAAACAAATTTCTACTTGGTTATGTCATGAAAGGATTCCCACTCTTGGTTTAAATTTCCCTTTGGTTTCTCAATTTTTCTAGAAGAGGTCTCTTGTTCTTTCATTTTTATTGTAGTTACCTTCTATTTTGCTGCATTGATTATTATAATAATTCTTGTCTCTATGCATAAATCACTAAACTTATTACTGATCCTATCTCTGTCACCTTTTACTTTTGCTTCTTATCTGTCCTTAACTGCTTGAAGAGCTTCATCTACCATCCATTGAGCTTCTCCTTGTTTTGGGCTGCAGATAGTCATTTTGCATTTCTCCCTTTCAGTGTCTCTGGTTCTTCTGGATCTTGCTCGATTAGGTTTAATAGTGCAAATCTATTTTTTTTTAACATTATCATTAAATTCTACAGGGATGTTCTTCAAGTTGTATTTTAGTATGATGGTTAGTTTAGCGTTCTTCTTTAGCTTTACTCTAATTTAGTTTTAATCTAATTCAGTATGTAGTTTACCAGATCTCTAGAAGCACATGAGGTTGTGAATTCAGTAGTGGAAACATTACACTCATCAGAACAAGACTGATACTTCTAGTAACATTTGTTTTTAGCTACAAAGTTTGGAAAAGTTACTGGCCATGCTGCTGGTGGTATGGTGTTCCTAGGACTTAAGAGTCCAAAAAAAGCAATTTTTCCAAGCTCTGATCAGCTGTCAGGAAAACATTAAAGTTAAGCCAAGTATTTTCTCAAAATGAACATCAAAGCCTTGCTGGGAAGATTATTTGCAAAGCAAGAAACATTTATTCTCTGATGATGCCCTGTTAACATGGTTCTGACTAAGACAGTGCCATATGATTGATGGAGCAGCTGCTCAAATCTTCTCTGACAGATCTATATTCTGGTGCCTAAGCAATTCATACAACAGAGAGTATGAGTATAAAGCTCTGCTGCTTTTTACTTCTTGGATACAGTGTTAAATACAGTTAATAGTTCTTGTCAAATGTCTCATACTGTATGGAAAATATGACATTTTAAAAAACCTATATAAAAGGGAAGTCTGCTATAGAAATTACATTCTCTGACATCATTATTACTTCACCCATTTTGGTTTTTTAAAATATTATATTTAGCTTTTGTAGATTCTGATGCAGAATGTGTATTTGGCTAGCAGTGTGAGTTACAGCTGATTGGGAACAAATTCCACATGTCTGTACAACTCATGCAAACCTCTATAGAAGAAATGATCCCATTGGCATTACAGGTTAGACTGCAACTTTCAAAAAAAATGTTCACGAGAGGTTATTTCCATCTCTTGGGATGTTCCATAGCTGGCCTTAAAAACTTTGTATACTCTTCCCCCGACTCCAGTGTGAGGCTGCCTCTTTGGAAATAATTAGTTATGGAACCTGGCTTCAATAAATCTTGGAAATAGTGTAGTTTCCAACTGTCCTGATTTGCCAGGGTCAATTCGAATTAATGGTCTGTTATCCCATTTTCACAGAAGCTTTTAAAATGTCCTAGTTTTTCTCATCTCTGCTTTCCTCCATTGTTCTGGCTTACTTCAGTTGCTGCAAACTGAGGGCTCATTCACACTATGATTTAACCCGGTTTGCAAACCAGGTTAAAAGTGCCTTGTTCATACTCAGACCGATTTCACCCCCAAGTGTATCAAAAGTAAATTAGGGCAAACTGTGACAAGATCTCTTGACCTGGATCATTTAGTGAGTCTTTTCAAAAGATGTAGTTTGCATCAAATATGAACTACCTGCTGATCATACTCAGGCAGCCGGGAGGGAGGGCCAATGGGCAGAGGGTGGGTGGAGGGCTGGTATTTACCCACCCCAAAAGTCTGCCAAACTGCCCCCCTTTCCTTACCTCTTAGCTCACACTGATTCCGTGGGGGTTCTGTGAGGGTTCTGTGGGGTGTTGTTTTTAAACTTTGGCAGATTCTGTACTCCTGCGCAGGATCTCAGGACTGTGAGTAAACAGGTGAGGGACTCATGGGCACAGTGGGGGGGGGGTAAACTGCCCTGGCATGTGTAGATTTGTAGATGTAGTGTTTCCCCATGGCATGCATGGATCCCACTGATATACGGATGCCAGGACAGTATCGTTCATTCAAAAAGTACACCAGGAATCTGGATCAGGTACGCAATACTGCTGAGTTGGGCAAGGAGGCAGGCAGTAAGATCTGTTTTCACCTAATTAAGCCTGCACCTAGCCTATGCCCAGATCAGTTGAAAAAAGGTGTGCAATAATCTTTTTAATGAAGGCTGATTTAGCATGTTTCCAGCTGATTTAAGGTGTCTAATATTTGGATTTAGGCCTCCAATTTAATTTTCCCTTTCTCTGGATTTACTAGTATGAAATGCATATTCCTTAGCAAAGAGAAACAAAAACAAAACAAACAAAAACAAGAACTTGATATCACCAGAATGCTGTAACATCTCATTTGTTTTAATCAATTTGCCCAATATATGTCATGTAAACACAAACTGAAAATGATTCCAGTCACGTTCATCTGGATGTTGTGTAGCCTATAATGCTTATATCAGAGTCAGTATGTTTAATATTGAAGTTCTAGATTAATTAATATTATTTTTAATAAATGCTGAGAACATTTCCAAAATCATAAATCACAGTGATTATATATATATATATATATATAGATATAGAGAATATATAGCTTTTTTTTGGTCATCTGCTGAATTTTTTATTGAAAATATGTGTGTGCGGACACAAATCGATACAACACAGAATATCAGTTGTTGCCTACTAACCATTTTGTTATCCTTTAAGTTTCAATTGCATTGTGTAAAATTATTTCTGTTCGTTATACAAGAACAAAATTAAAAGCCAGCTTTAGTAATGAGTTCAATTATTTCAAGTATTTAGATAATCAGTGAAAATAAACTATGGTTGACCTGTCTGTCATGCTTCTCTGTCTGATATAAGGAGGCCTTGCAACCAAATCTTAGGATATTTTGGGCATTTCAGAATATATATATATATATATATATATATATATATATATATATATATGAATTTTCACTTCTTGTTGAATCTACTATGTGAGCAAATTCCCTCATTAAAGTATCTGAAAACAGATATGATTTTCCACTACACTGAGAATAGTTAATCCCTAAATGCATTTAAATGAAAAGTCAGTTTTAAGCATATGTTCAGTTCTGATATATTTCTCTGTAGGCATCTTTTACATTACAGTATGCCATAGAGTCATGACAACTAGTTCCCAAATGACAAATCAGTTAGCAAACTTCTTTCTTCACACATAATCTTTAGAAATCCTTTGATTTCTTCCAATATATAGATATTTTAGTAGCCTGCAACAGTTACAACCCCTCTCTTAGAATCATACTGAAAACCTCTTTGAATCTAGAGTCTTCCTGTCCCTGCAGTTTGAACTAAAGTTCCCTTAAAAACAAACTCCAGTACACACACAATTTCACATTTGTATATTTATTTGTATATTTATTCATACACACACATACTTGTAGTGTGGTGTAGCAGCCTGAGTGTTGGACTAGGACTCTGGGAGACCTGGATTAAAATCCTCATTTATTGCCTCTATTTTAAAAATTAAGATCTTCTCCAAGAGGTTTTGAAAACATTTTTCTATTGTTCATTATCAGAAATGTAAATACATACAAAACATCTTAGATCTGAGTGTGACTTGTTAATTAGGATACATTTCTCATTTTTCTTTGGACATCTTGTTTTCCTAGAATTGAATCTGAGCAGTTTTCACAGGAGTATTAAAAAATATGAAAACTGGAGAAAGAAATTACCTTTTTCAGAGAGTTGGACGTGTTTTAAAAAAGGAGTAGCATCTTATTGTACTCTCATCCCACTTTAGTTTATGGATTTTAAGATTATTTCTAACACTTGCACAACCTGTTTGAACAGAGGAATCAGTGGGGCAAGAAAAATATGCATACACATCATGAGAACCACAACCTTTTGCTAATCCTTTTGAGTTCTCGTAAAAACCATTTTTTAACTGTTCTTCCTAAGCTGACAATAGGCAGAATCCCACAAAAGTTAACTGGAGCCAATAAATAGGAGCATCAATAGTGAATGTCATATTAGACACATATACATGCCCCCCTGGAATCCTGTTTAGACTGACAAACCCATTTTCAAACCTCACAGTTCCTGAATCTGCAACACTTGTTATTTTTATGGGATTCCATGCAGGGACGTAGCCAAGGGGTCCGGACCCCCCCTTCCATTAGAAAAATGAATGGTGCGTGCTGCTGCGCCGCCGCACCCAAGCCCCATTATAATGGTGGCACTTAGTCTGGACCCTCCCTTTCCTAAAATCCTGGCTACGTCCCTGCTCCATGCAAAAGTACATACAGTATTGCTAATTGACCAAAAATGGCCCTGTTTAACCATTTAAACATGGTTTCCCCACATCTTTATGTAAGCCTGATGTGTGTATCATCAGAGTAGTCTTGTTATCTCCAGCAGCTTCTGATATGCCTAAATTGATTAATTGGCTCCAGAGCACCATGCTTATAAAACCACTTAAAAGAGAGTTGGGTATCATAACTGAATCTTGTTTTCCTAATGTGGACTACTACAGCATACCTTGCTTTCAGTGGCAACATGTTCTCAAATTAGGCCTTATACAGACCGGCCCCAAAGGCTGGCTTGTGGGTGGAGCTGGGCCACAGTGTCCTGACAATGCACGCCCTGACTCCACCCCAGGGCACCATGATGTTGAAGATTTTCACATGACATCGTTATATCGTTCCTTTATCGTCCCAAAGTGTAGTGGAATCATCATAACATGAGGCTGTTATGTGTTCTTAAAACATTGATATATCAGAATTCAGCAATTCAACTGTTTTGAAATCATCTTGTAATCATTTATTGCTGAATTCTGATATATCAGCATTTTAAGAACACTAACAGCCTCTTGTGAAAATCTTTTGGAATAGTCTATCTGTTATGATGATTCCACTACACTTTGGGACGATAAAGGAACGATATAACAATGTCGTATGAAAATCTTCGTTGTGTGCCACTCCAGACAGCGCACAGCATCATGGAGCACCTCCAGCGCTGTGTCCAGATGATGCAGCACTGAAGGGGTGCCATACAAATGTGCCGCTGTGGCTATGCTGCCCTCTGGAGGGTGCAAAAAGGAGCCATTTTTGCGGCTCCTTTTTCTGCTTCCAAAGGCCAGATCGGGGTCGCCGTGTGAGGTTGCCATGGCCCCAATCCAGTCAGAAAAGTTGCAGCATCCCACCGCCCCTTAGGGGCAGTCTGTAGAGCCCCTCCGTCATCTCTTCTACTTTTGACTTCTCACTTAAACAGTGAAGTATCTGTCTCCAGGGCAAAAGAAGCTGAAAGGATGCCAGGACAGGCCCTAACTTGTCCTAATCTCCATTGGCCTTTCTATTCTAACTGAGGACATTCTGTGTGTGTCACAAAGACTTTCTGTAATCCCCTAAACTGGCCTGGTGCACTCAGATGTGATGGAAGAAACAATCCCAGTTCCAATTCCAATCCCTAAAGAAAGGTTTGGCTGCCAATCTACTCTGCTTCCATATGCAGCAAGCATACTCTCCAACACTTTACAGATGGAACTCAGAATACATGAGGCAACATCAGAGTGTGGTCAAAGTTATCAAAGGTTATTAATGAGGAAGAACATACAAACGAGAAGAAGTTATAGTACAGTCCTCCTTCTGTTCTTGCAGTTGTGAAACTTTCGTCTCTCACATATGCGCAAGGGATGAATGGTGGAGGAAACAATGGGGCGCATGCCCAAGGCATGTGCCTGTACACTCCCGCAGCTGCGCGCCTATATTCAAGTCATTTTCGAGAGGAGGTCTGGAACGGATCCCCTGTGAAAAAGGAGAGACTGTAGTTTTCTTTTGCCTGAGCTTACTGAGATGGGCAAGATTCTGCCCTACTTTTCTCTCTCTTCCTGCTGAGTTGAATGTAAACTGCTTTTACATTTTGAACTCATATTCAGGAATAACTGTGTTGGCCATATAGTAAAGTACAATAACATCCAGGATCCACAAAACTAGTTGGCTTTATTTTGTGGGGCCAACCAAACTGTTTAAAATACATGATGCAAGCTTTTGAAATCCCACTGGCTTCTTCATCAGGCAAAGATGTTAAGATTCATACAGGAAAAATAAAAATTAAAAATTAAATAAAATGATGATGTTAGTCATAGGCTTGCATTTTCTCAAGATGTTGTTGAACTAGGTTGAGGACAAAGGGGAGAAATGATAGGAAGAGAAAGAAACTGGGACATTTTAAAAACAGCTGAAAAAGTGAGATGACAGAGAACTAACTAGAGCTATCCATGCCACATCAAGACAGTTAGAGGGTACAGATATGGAAGAAACACCAGCTTATCATTTGCTCCAAGCAACAAAACATTTTTGGCTAGCCTAGAAATGAAGCATTTCTGAATTCTGAGAATTCTTTAGCTTTATTCTCCTTTGTCAACTGAATTTTTTAATATATATTTCTGCTTGTTGAAAATGCAGCAAGGAAATCTTATTCATTCTTACACCTGTGAACTGGGGTTGTAAGGAAATTTGGCTTTCTGATATTGGGAATATATATGAGAAATATATAGTGGCTCTAGCAGAGTTTCTAACTTGCTAAGCAGGGAATTAACTTTGGATAGGAATGCAAACCCTTGTTTATTTTAGGGTGTGTATACACAGTAGAAATAATGCAGCTTGACACCACTTTAAATGCTGTAGCTCTATCCTATGGAATCCTGGGATTTCTAGTTTTAGCCTTTTCTGCCAAAGACTGCTGGTGCTTCAGACAACTACAAATCCTAGGATTCTGTAGGATGGAGCCATTGTAACGGACATAGTGTCAAACTGCATAATTTATATAGTGTAGACGTACTCATGTGCTTGTGAAGCAGAACAAAAACTTGCAAAATTTTTCCTTTTGCTGAGTGAGTAGTTTTTGTGCATTTTTGAGAAAGTATTTGATTTGATGAGAATCTGTTATTAGGCACAGAACAATTTTAACACAAATTGTGCTGCCTTGCTACATGTACTTTAAAAAAAAACAGGAGCATGAGATGGATAGCTTGTGTCTTCTTGGTCAATAATCCTGTCCTGTGTTTGATGTGCATCTGCTTAACAACGGGGAAAGAGCCTAGCTTTAGTCACAGCCTTCTTGTGCAAATTATGAAGAAAATGATGTGGGGGAAGTATTTGCCAATTTACTATCGCACAGGAGGCTAAAAATCCCAAACAAACAACAAAAATTCTAGTTGTCAGTGCTGAGTTTTCAGAAGGTCTCCATGTGTCTGACACTCCCCCCCCCCAACCTGGGCAAAATAAATGTAGCAAATATTTTTTATATCCTTGTCTTTGCACTAAGCACACAGTATTTATTGAATATATCATTGTTTATTTGGTGCTTGGTTACATTCTGGCCCAGTGGGCCCTTTTCTGTGGATTAAATGTGCTGATGGTTGCTAGGTGACTTACTTTATAGGCTTGGAAACACTGCTCTCTGTTTGATATTGATGCCTAGGTAGCAGAACTCTCCAAATTTGCACCTCTGGAGCATATAACATATGTACCTTGCCAAAATGTAATGACACAAGGGACATTCTATAAAATGAACACCAAGCAATGTATGAGATTAATAGAATACTCAGATGCCTACAATAGAATCTTTAGCTGTGACAGAATGCTATGGCCTCCTTCCACTGAGCCTGATAGCTTGGCTGGAGGGACATTATAAGACTGCTGCAACATCCATCCTGATTCCTTCTTGTCATTCATACACTGCTGAATCCAGAATATGCTTGCAACCAAGAAAGTTGGCAATAACTTCGGTCCAGCCTTCTAAAAGAGAAAGTGTATTTTACTGTCTTATCTAGGGATGTATGCATCTATTTGGGCTTCTGTTATTAAACACACACATACACCATGACCATCCCGTTTTTTCAATAAAGAACAAATAGGAGAGGTACTGTATAAACATCCACACACATACATGCTATACATGTTAGTCTTGATCCATTTTGGGCAGCTCAAACTTCCTACTGACTAGAAAAGATCATAAGCTGTGCAATGCTTCCATTAATTGGTTTTTCTTTGAACATTATGATTATGTTCACTTAGGATTCAGTCCTGCTTGTTTTTTTCCCCTGCAAGATGCATAGTATCTCAAAATTCCAAAATGATGGTTCAGTCATAGAACTAGACTGAACTTCTAAAGTGTTTTTTTTAAAACAGGTGCATAATTTCAGTGTAAATTCCCAGCTTCATTCAGCTCATGTCTTCCATGTTATTTTCCTTCGAATGGTCTATTCTTGAACTTGAATTGAAGAAAAGCATTTTGGGAAATAACAAAGTTGTTAAAATGGTGCATCTCCAGATGACTGGAGCTACAAGGCCCTTGCTCTTGTTTGAAAACTGCACAGCCACATCCATGGCAATAATCAAAACACCACCACCCCTGCCACACACACAGTTTTATCACTGGTAAGAACAACATCAAAACTGAGGAAATGTTTTCAAATTAGACCTGCTTTTTGTACTCTTATACTTGATATACAAATGTTGTATAATTTCATTGCAATCAGCAATCTAAACATACATCTAAATATGTATATATACTTACATGCAGACATGCAAAAATGCATACACATATACACAGTGTCGTTCAATACCATAGCATTTACAGGCACAAGGGCACAGGGTGGTTAGAATAGCCTGCCTCATAATATGTCCATAATATGGATCAGCTGTTTTGGAGATAATAGCACTTTAGAGACTACTTTCAATATTTGGAATAAAGTCCAGAATGGATCCTGTGTGGAAGCCACTGACAGCCACTGGGTGTAGATTATCACTGAAGAGATAATCACTGAAACTGCTGTCAAGTTGAAAATATATTAAGTGGGGGAAGCCTGAAAGACTCTAATTCTTGACATGTCCCAGGGACTTAGAAATTTGTTATAGAGAATGGTCTCCATGTTCATTCTCCTAAACTGAAAACATGTAGAGGTCAATAGTGTATTGCTAAATAGTAAGTTGCTAAATATCTACCCAGCAGGTGCCTGAGCATATCTATGATGGAAATTGCTTCTAAAGATGCATTGGAATTCACAGGGTTGGTTGGCACTGAGAAATACATTTCCTGCCACCTGGGAGTCCTATGAAAGTGAAACTTCACTTGAATGCTTAGGATCACATCTAGGGTTGCCATAATTCTGGACCTCCAAACTGGGACAAATGTAGGACAAAAGTAGGACACATTTTTAAAAAATGGAGGACACGCAAAAAATTGATTATTTTAAAAAAATGTTAATATAAATGCATGTTTCTTAGGCATGATCAAAATGGAGGACATTTTGGCATTGTTCCTAGACAGATGGCAGAAATGGACTTCCCTTTCTGGCCAACCTTCCTTCCCCATTCCAAACAGCTAGGGTTGCCATAGCACGGCCCCCCCCCCCGTGACCAGCACGGTTTTGGAGGGCCCCTCCCGGTCACGGTCCGGTTTGGGCCCCCACCCGTGCCTGGTCCCCTGTTTGGGGGCCCGCTCCGGCCATTGCCGCTGCCACTAATGCGGCTGCTGCGGCGCCAACCCACCTCCTCCTCCAGCTCGCCTTCCTCGCCTCCAAGGCGAGGGCTTGAACACTGCCCAGCCCAGGCCCCATTCCCTTCCCTGGCTTCCTCCCCTGGCGACGGAGAAAGCCAGTCAGAGGTTTGGGGCTTCGCTTCAGCGAGGCCCCACTCCCTTCCCTGGCTTCTTCCGTCGCCAGCGGAGAAAGCCAGGCAGAGGTTTGGGGCTTTGCTTCAGCGAGGCCCCACTCCCTTCCCTGGCTTCTTCCGTCGCCGGCGGAGAAAGCCAGGCAGGGGAAAGAGCCTTTCCTCTTTCTCCTACTCCTTCTGCCTCCTCTCCTCCTCCTTTTCTTCCTCCCCTTCTTCCTCTTCTTCTTCCTCCTCCTCTTCCTTTCTTCTTCATCTTTTTCCTCCTCTTCTTCTTCCTCCTCTCCTCCTCCTTTTCTTCCTCCCCTTCTTCCTCTTCCTTCTTCCTCCTTTTCCTCCCTTTCTTCATCTTCTTCTTCCTCCTCCTCTTCTTCTCCATCTCTTCTCCTCCTCCTCTTCCCCTCTTCCTTCCCTTCTTCTTCCTCTCTACTTCCTCTTCTTCTTCCTCCTCCTCTTCTTCT